>NW_011889442.1:20320-23540 GCF_000151845.1 Pteropus vampyrus | reverse complement strand
AACGTCACACTTCTCAGCAGTATACAAAGAAGGAAATGTTCACATAAGCACCACTGAAGAATCTCAAAATGAATAAGTCACATGGGGGAAAAGTGCAAACACTTTACCAGAAAAAATCATCTAAAAGTCTAGATAATGGACTGAAAAGCAGGGCTTGCCCACAGGGCAGAGAGTAGAGACACAGACATTAGAGGAAACAGGGTAAAAAGAGATGACAGAGGTTCATTATCGCGACTGTGATGATGGTTTTATAAGTTTAAATGAATGTCGAACCTTATCAAATTGTACATTTTATATATGCAACATACTGCCTGTTGTTTACACTTTATTCAAGCTCTAAAAATATGATTAAAAATAATTCTGGAAAATCAGGTTGGCAAATCTATATTGATGCCATGTCTTTCCTCTTGCCCTTGGAAGGTGACCTCATCATTTTGCCTCGGTGGTGGCAAATATTGGCGGGCGATGAGCCAGTTTCTACCTGGTTCAATGGGAATGTAGGCTGGTCACAAAGCCACGGAGCTGGCCTCTTTATCCGCCTTTTCCCACACAGCAATAGCCTTGAGGTGAACAGCCCAGATATCCACAATACCTTTAGGATTCTTCCTCTCACAGGGATCTCACTACACAGACACACGGCTCTGGAGGGCCTGAGAATTCCCAAACCTGCTCACCCTTCACAGCCGAAGTGACTGGAACACTGCGGGCGCCCCTTCAGAAAAGGCACAGGCCAACCAGTTGCTGTGAGTTGTCTTCCCTCCCTATAATTCCAGTGTTTCTGTGACAAGTACGGGTTCTCTGTCTATACGATCACGTAACCTGTAATGACTCTATGGAATTGAGGACAGCAGGACCCACGGCTCTGCTGCAGGCCTGGGGCACAGATGCTCCCTCACCCATGCGGAGCACGATACACCATCCCCAGGGAACAGGAGAAAGAGCTCCCGTTGTTCTGGGAAGCACCTGCGGTTGTCACAACTGCCCTGCCACAGATGGACCTCTGAACCTACAAAATACCATCAGGCTACAAACCAGGACCACCAATCTCTGCAGTCTTCTCTTGGAGGCCTTGGGCAGCACTGCAGACTAAGGGAAAACTGGAAAGAGAGCTACGTTCTGCCATCGCACTGACCCCTCTGAGGCAGACGGAGTCTGAAATCCCAAAAGGAGGCAGTTTGCCCATTCATGTTAGTAGAACGCAGTCACTTTCAAACTACCACATACAGTCAACAGGGCTCTCAAGATTAAAGGTGGCTGAGACGATAAGGCATCCATTTTCACACAAGCTGGAGCAATGGGATGCAGGTTGCTCTTGGACTTGAGAGCTGAAGGGCAGGAAATTCCATCATAGAAATCGTGTGAGATCAACAACATCCAGCAGAGTCCTTTGGGCCCAAACTGGGTCAGGTCAGTGAGGTAACTCATCGGATAAAGAAAATGGAAAGGAATGAGTAATTGGGCTCCTTACAAATCTTCCCACAGATGGGAGAACATTGACGTATCTTTCCATCACATGTGTGTGAGAGTGGGGTCCCGAGTACTGATTTCTTTCCACTTTAAATACATGGAATTTAGTTTGTCAATTGTATTTCAATAAAATGGGGGAAGGGAGGGCAGGAAGAAGAGATCTAAACACCACCAGGACTTTACAGGATACTCTTGAACAGTAGCCCATGGCCTAAGTAAGTAATGACCATGAGCACAGCTACAGTTCCTGGCACAGTCCGCGCACTCCACAGCTCCCATTTCGGACGGGAGACCAGGCCCTGGCTACCGGGATTCCCGCTGCCTCCTGCAGCCCTGTTACTCATGGGGTCAGCCCTCAGTAACAACAGATGTTGGGGAGGGGTGGCAGGAAAGTGCCATCTAAGCTCTGAGCCAGGCCTGCACAACCCCATCCTTCCTGCCAAGCGAATCCCCTGGGGTCTCCCACATCGTGGCTCCAAGATACGCTCTAACGTAGGTTCCTGCCTCACCCAGAAGTCTCCACGCCAGGGTCCCGGGGGCCATCAGCTCCCCCTTTCTTTGCTGCGCTCAGCGTCACCCGCACCCCGCATCGCTCCTCTGCCTCACCTGATCTGCAGGACCCAGCGACCCTGTCCAGACTGGGAAAAGAAACCACTCTAGACCATGTCACCACTGCCACCAAAACCTACATCTCCCTTCACGTCATCTGCGGCTGCACCCCGGTCCACGCAGGAACAACCTGTTGAGATGTCTCCATTCTGGACCCTTCCCCAGATTTCCAGACCCCTATGTCCAGCTGCCTCCTTCAGCCTCCACTCACTCAACTCAGAAACGACTCAGACTCTGGCCAGGGCCAAACCAACTTCGGATATTCCAAAGGAAAATTAACCTCCCACCCACTTCTCCATGTCCTCAGCTGCTCAGACCAAAACCCCTGGGTTGTCCCCAACTCCTCCTTTATCCCCCTCCCTACGACATCCAGCAATCCACATGGCCTTCTTTAAAAATGGACCCCACCCCCACCACTGCTGTCCATCAGTTCTCATCTGGGTTAGAGGAGCCGCCTCCTCCTGGCTCCCTTACCTGCTCCTTGCGGTCTGTCCTCCCGGAGGGGACAGACAGTCCAACCTGGGAGAGACCAACCCCCGCTGATCCCAGAATTCCACTGTCGCCAATTAGATGCCCAAATTATCAGTCGACCACTTCACTTCACGACCTGATGACTGGACACGTGCTCTTTGTTCCCAACAGAACGGAGACCCGCGGTGCGGGTTCCCAGATCCGCCAAGTCTCCAAGCGTTTTGCACGCTGCCATCTGTCCCCGTGTTAACCTTCCAACCCTATTTACACCGGTTGACAGAAAGGGGAGCGCGTTCCTTCGACCCGTGCACGCACTCAGGACGCAGGGCGCTGGGGTATCACCAGGGTCCCCGCATCCAAGAGAAGGAAAAATACCCAGAGGGTCTCCAGACACCGTGGGGTGGTGTCCGCACCAATGAGGCTCTGGGACACCCCGCCTTTCCTTGTGTCGCCTCCCTCAGTGGGGTTTCAACCCTCGGAACCTGTGGGGAGAGGAAGGCCACTGCGCGGGCTTCCAGGCGTGAGTCCCTGCTCGATGCCCGCCCAGCCACGCAAGTGGGGACCACGGGCGCGCGGACTATCTCTGCGCCTCCGTCCTCCGCGCTGCCTCTCACCAACTCTGCGACCTGGGACAAGGACGCGACTCCCAGCGCCTCACGGTCCTCGACACCCC
>NW_011889442.1:18752-19020 GCF_000151845.1 Pteropus vampyrus | reverse complement strand
CGAGGACTATCTCTGCGCCACCGTCCTCCGCGCCGCCTCTCACCAACTCTGCGACCTGGGACAAGGACGCGACTCCCAGCGCCTCACGGTCCTCGACACCCCCGGATGGCCGCCTCTGCCCGGAGCTCTCGAAAAGCTTGGGGAACCCTAACGCAGCCCGTGCGCCGCTGCTGCTCACAGCACAGCCCTCGGCGACCGCCAGTGTCCTCGGCACCCAGGCGCGACCCCGCCTCGCTGTCCCCGCAGACCTAAGACGGACCCCAGGTTC
>NW_011889442.1:16599-18068 GCF_000151845.1 Pteropus vampyrus | reverse complement strand
GGCAAAAGTACAAGATCTACCGCGAGGGTCGCTGGGATATGACGCGTTTCTGTCCAAGAGACATTGGGATAGTGACCCCAGAAAGCTGGGTGGGGAATGGGGGATGGCTAGCCCTATCCTCCTTTGATGTACATAGTGCACTTTAGGTCACATGGAAATTTGCTTTTTTAGAGATGATTTGTTTTTAATAAATGCAGACGGTCCTGACAAAGTTAAGTCAGACACAGACTTTTCTCAACAGCCCGTAAAATAATGGCTTTCACCGATGATCATCAACCAGTTACTTCAACCTAGTGACATCAACGACGGCCGGCAGAATAAATAAAGGTCCTTTGGGGAAAAGTGATAGTCACTGAAAAAAAACTAGTACCAGTTGGACCCACTATGCAACCTCGATGTCACCAAACAGAGGCTCTGATACGAACAGGTGCTCATGATGCAATCAGAAATGTCAGCCCTACTCGAGCAGCAGTGTGGTTAGAGTCACTCTAGATATGAGCAGGTGCCTCTGGCTCTAAATAGACGTTTGTCGCAAGCAATGGAAAACATGTTAAGGTCGTTAAACACATGTGATTATAGGTGATTCTCGGAGGCATTGCAGGTTCGGTTCCTGACCAAGAGCAATATAGCGAATATCGCAAAAAACCAGTTACACGCATTTGTTGCTTGCCCACCGCATGTAACAGTTAAGTCTACACTATACTCTTCTGGAGTCTATTGGGTGTGCAATGCCTTTGTGTCTAAAATAACCATGCGTAACCGTCATTCAAAAATGTTGCTAAAAAAGGTTAACCATCATCTCAGCTTTGTGAGTTGTCTTCTGTTTGCTGGTGGCGGGTTTTGCCTCTGTGTTGAGGAAAATGCAATACCTCTGAAGCTCAATATAGGGAATCTCAACAAAGCCAGGTATGTCTTATTAGAGAATCTGGGACATTAAACCAGAAAAATGACCTAGTTACACCATCATACATATGACAAACAAGATGGTAGGACAAACCTGTGAAAGATAAAAACTATGATGCATAATATAAAAATAAAATGAAAGTATAGTTAATTTTTAACTTACACATCAATTTGAATAATAGATTTTTTTAGGGGTTGTTTTTTTTTTTGTTCTATACCCCAGCATTATTGAAGTATAATAGACAGTTAGTTGCTCATACTTACATTGTATAATTCAATGAGGGTTTTTAAAATTATAGTCGACATACAATAATATATTCGTTTCAGTTGTACAAAAAAGTCAATTTTTGAAAAACCAGAAAAATTGAATTCTGACTGCCATTGGTGTTTTGAATGTGTGGAAATGCCATTGGTATGAGCGCGATGAAATAGAACTTGTGCTCTATAGTCATATTTGAAGATTTATAGGTAACATGATGTCTGGCACTGCCAGTGCTACAAGATTAGGAACATATTTATGAATTATATTTAGGGTTCATACTGACCTTTGACCTTTGCATAGTAGA
>NW_011889442.1:13909-15319 GCF_000151845.1 Pteropus vampyrus | reverse complement strand
ACATGATGTCTGGCACTGCCAGTGCTACAAGATTAGGAACATATTTATGAATTATATTTAGGGTTCATACTGACCTTTGACCTTTGCATAGTAGAGAATCATGTTTAAATCACATGAAAGAGTATAAGTAACAAGAAATGATGGGAATGCGTACATGTAAACAATATTAAAAGTCAGTGGTCATCCCGTGAGAAGCTATCCCCTACTTAACATTTTAAAGCAAATTTGTCATTGAAATACAAACAAAATTTGAAAAACTTTAGAACTAAGAAATGTTACAGGAGAGTTGGAAAAATCTAAGTAAGCCCTCACCCAAAATGACCACGGTCACTTCTAAATAAAAGTGGAAAATATCTCCAGTACCCTGCAACTGGCACAATGGTCATATGAGTGGTCTGGCACTCCGGGTAATCTCCGGGCGTGGGGACAGGGCAGCGGCATTTTCTTCCCCATGGAACATATTCCCAGTGTGTCCAAATTGATTTCTCCCCGCCCGTCAATGTGTGCTCCTGAAACCCTCAGGCTCCACATGCTTGTCATTCATCGGTGCTGATGCTTTTGTATTTCTACAGCACCTCTCACTTCATTTTTTACTATAATGGAGACTATTTCCTTTGTGACTCATCAGCTACCCCTTCAATAAAGCTTTGAACAAGGCTGCCTGAGGACGCATTTCATTTTTTAAAATTTTTTTAATTGAAGAAATGATTTCAATTTTTTCCCCGTCTTCCTCCCCCCTCCCCCATCCCCTCTGGTAACCACTAGTCTATTATCCATGTCCATGGGTCTCTGTTTCTCCTATTCATTTATTGCTTTTAGCTTTATATCCCTCATATATAAGTGATATCATGTGATTTTCAACGTTTTCTGTCTGGCTTATTTTGCTTAGCATGATTATTTCAAGGTCCATCCATGTCGCAAATGGCGGTATTTCACCTCTTCTTATGGCTGAGTAATATTCCATTGTATGTATGTACCACAGCTTCTTTAGCCAATCATCCCTCGCAGGACACTTCCGTCACTTACATGTACTAGCCACTGTGAATAATGCCACTATAAACGTCAGTGTATAAATATATTTTTGGACATGGGTTTTCAAGGCTTTGGGATAAATGCCCAGTAGAGGGATCGCTGGATCATGTGGCAGATCAATTCTTAGTTTTTTTGAGGAACCTCCATACTGTTTTCCATAGGTGTTATACCAATTTGCAGTCCCACCAGCAATGTATGAGGATTCCTATTTCTCCGCGTCTTCTCCAACATTTGTTATTACTTGCCCCGTTGATCAAGCCATTCTGACAGGTGCCAGATGGTATCTCATTTTGGTTATGATTTGCATTTCCCTAATAGCTAGCGATGTTGCGTATCTTTTCATATATTTGTTGGCCATTTGTATGTCCTCTAGGGAGA
>NW_011889442.1:13485-13859 GCF_000151845.1 Pteropus vampyrus | reverse complement strand
TCTCATTTTGGTTATGATTTGCATTTCCCTAATAGCTAGCGATGTTGCGTATCTTTTCATATATTTGTTGGCCATTTGTATGTCCTCTAGGGAGACGTGTCTGTTCAGGTCCTCTGCCCATTTTTTGATTGGATCATTTTTTGTTGTTCTTTTGGATACATTTCTTTATTCCCCGATGTATAACAAAGACCTAGATGAGCCTCTGAAGCAGATGACTTGTGTAGTAAACGATGGTGGAAGCCATGACACGTGCCGCTGTCACTTTCCTTCCACTCCACTCCATCTTCCTGCTCTCGCCTTACTCTCTCACCTCATTATTTTGTCTTCATTAACATCTTTCTGCGGTGTGCACACACCATAACTGTTTTCCAGAA
>NW_011889442.1:6511-12710 GCF_000151845.1 Pteropus vampyrus | reverse complement strand
TCTCATTTTGGTTATGATTTGCATTTCCCTAATAGCTAGCGATGTTGCGTATCTTTTCATATATTTGTTGGCCATTTGTATGTCCTCTAGGGAGAAGTGTCTGTTCAGGTCCTCTGCCCATTTTTTGTTTAGATCATTTTTTGTTGTTCTTTTGGACACATTTCTTTATTCCCTGATGTATAACAAAGACCTAGATGAGCCTCTGAAGCAGATGACTTGTGTAGTAAACGATGGTCGAAGCCATGACATGTGCTTCTGTCACTTTCCTTCCACTCCACTCCATCTTCCTGCTCTCACCTTACTCTCACCTCATTATTTTGTCTTCATTAACATCTTTCTGCGGTGTGCACACACCATAACTGTTTTCCAGAAATAATCTCCAGTCCCCATGCAGAAACTGTCACTGCAATTACAGGTGACACGATCCTCATTTCCCAGCGAGGAGGGGTGATCTTAGAATCCAAAACCTTTATCTCAGGTTCAGATGCCTGCTTTTCACACCTTCCGGGTATGCATTGTTTTGGAAGAAATACACCACACCACAGAAAGTTCAGTAACAATGCTTTTCTGGGTTTGGGACCTCAGAGGAATGGAGGGTGGGGAATGATCGTGATAACAATTCCAACAATGGAAACAGCAGCAACAGCAGCAGCTGAGCCTCTCTGGTCCGGGCTGGCCACTTCTCCTGGATTGAAAGCTCCACACGCCATGGTAAGGGGATTGTTCCCAGCTATGGGGCTAGATTCCTACTTTTCAATCCAGCCTCTTGGATCTGGCGCTAGCTTCTGTGTGAATATGGGCAACCCACTCACTCCATCTTATCTTTCATTTCCTCACAATATAGTACCAATTCCCAGGGTGCTGGGAAAACTAGAGAAAATACTGAGAAAGAAAACACTGGAATCCTGGCAACAGCAAGTACTCAGTTTTGTTCCTTTTACTAATCCTCATAGAGTGTCACATTTAGCCAGCTAAGATTCTGGGAACTCTAGGGAGTCACCCTGAAACCTCAGTGCCCATTAGCAGGTGGGCCAGTGGGTTCTAAGAAGCCCCATGACTCTCTCAAAGGGACTCAAGAACAGATGGGCATGTGTGCATCGGGGGAAGTGAGGGGTGTGGGTAGCCTGGGATGTCACTGCAAGCAGAGGCTTGAGTTGCCCAAACCCAGGTAGGCCATAGGTACAGCTGCCTAACAGTGGATGGGCACCTTAGCTCTTCACCTCCTCCAACAGCTCAGGGAGAAAGGTACACGTTATATCCATTTCACACACAGAAAAAACTTAGGCCCAGACTGCGGGTAGGGGTAATGCCTGTGAGTCCCAACAATATTCGGGGATCTGGGATTCAAGCACAGGCCATCTGACCCAAGGCATGGGGAGTCTGATCATTGCCCTCTATTTCCCTTTCCACCTAACTTTGGGACTCAAAAAACTCTGAGCCCATTTTGATGCCATCTGGTCCCGCTGAGAGTCTACTCCAAGCCAAGGACCACCATGACAGGAGACCATAAAAAGTGGAGAACATTACAGATCAAGGGCTTACTGTATTACGAAATGTCTAAACTTCTGAAAGTGCTGGAGAATGTTAATAGTGCAAATTAAAATAAAAGTGTGTGTTCTATGGGTCCATTTCATTGTACATATCATTAAAAACTGAAAAAAAAATGGAACTTAATATCCTAATATTAAAAACAACTATTTTACAAAGCAAACACACACACACACACACACACACACACACACACACTGAATGAAACTCTACATGCAGTTTTGTTTCACTTTTCACTTTCCTATTAAAGAAAATAGCCAAAATTCATAGATGATTAGACAGAACATATGGTCTAACATTTTAGCAAAGAGAGAGAGAGAGCAAATCCACATACAAAAAAATGCTCACTATAAATCCTCAGGGAAATGCAATTAAAACAGTGAGATAGCACGACAAACTTATTCACCTACCCTGCAATTCAAACTTTGCATCATGAGAATTATTAACAAAAGATAAGTGAAAAACATATCTAAATAAAGAATTATACAGAAATGTTTCTACTAAATTTATTTTCAAGTCACAATTAGAAATATGCCAAGGTCCATAAACAACTGAATGGGTAAACAAATGGTATATTCAAAGATAAGAGCATTTCTCAGAAGAAAAAAAATGAGGTACTCATATATCATTGATGACTCTAAGTATTTATGAAACATAAAAGCATAAAAAATACTGATTCCCATCATAAAAATTCTAGAAAATACAAAGTTATCTACATTAAAATGGAAAGTAAATCAATGATTCCTTGGAGAGATTATAAAAGGACATGAAGTAAATATACAGTGAAAGATATGGTCAGTATTATGACTACGGTGATGGTTTGGGTCTCATACATGTGTGAAAACTCGCCGAACACTATCCTTTAAATATGTTGTCTATTATATGTAGATTATGCCTTACTAAAGCTTTTAAATAATGGTTCTATATTTTAATCTGTATGTCCAACTCTTTTCAAAAAATAGGTTTGGCAGCACTATATTCAATCTACCTTTTCATGTTCTCTGCGGGTCAGTCTTTCCTCAGCGACAGCAAATACGGCAAACAATGGGGCACTTTCATCCAAATTAACAGGAATGCTGGCTGGGTCACAAAAGCCACATCCTTGAGCTATACATACTCCTGTTATCAGGTCTTTGTTTTCCTGCTTAGGTAGCAATGGCCCTGCAGTGAACCTCTGAGAGGCTACAAGAAATCCACAAAGCCTTTGGATTACTTTCTATGACACTAACTTCCAGTACAGAAGATAAATATGACCCGAGGTCCTTAGACTTCTGTACACAATGATCCTGCAGTCTTTGCCATAGGAGTATTTGTGGACGAGCTTTTATATAAAGCACATTCCACATAATTGGCGGCGGTCTCCTCCAATTCCTATTAAGCCAGTGTTCCTGTAGCAGTCATGGATTCCTCTGACGTCTACGGTCTTACAACCAGGGACCATCAACCACTGAATTGTGCACATCGGGGAACACGGCTCTTTGAAAGACCTGGGGAAGAGATTCCCAGAGTACTGACATCTCTAGTGAACAAGGAAGAAATTCATGCGGCTCCCAGAAGCCCTTGAAGGTGTCACATCTATCCCCCTCCTCGGGGTAATCTTTGAGTCACCTAAAACTATAGCATCCAGGCTTCTGTGAGGACTAGATAAAACTATGAGGACCAGAAAACCCTGCAGTCTTTCCTAGGAGGTGGGGCAGCTAAACAAGTTTGGCAAAAACTGATGAGCTAATTTCTGCTGTCATACTCTCCCCTTGAGGCACAGAAAGTTTGAGAGTCCCATAACAGTTGTTCACCTCTTCATACTTGTAGAACACAAACTGTTTATAAACTACCCCACACAGTAAATACAATGCCCAAGATTGAAGAGAACTTAAATAATAAAGTCTTCATTGTTTACCAACCAAAGCGACATGGGCCTGATAATTGTTGTGTTCGTGACTTGGAAACTCAAAAATGTCATCACAAGTACCTAGGAAAACCATGTCCCTGAGAAATGCAGTCCTCTGCACGTGCCAGTTGAACTCATATGATGTTCTCTGAGGCCAACACTGGGTCAGGTCCATGCTCCAACTAGTCAGAGTGAAGGGATTGCAGCTCCCCTAAAAATTAAGGCTACTTCTCACGTCCTCTACCATCTAAGAGAAGTTAGCTTCCCCGAGCACATTAGGATGGTGACTGATGCGAACTGTGAGGACACGTTAGGTGGGAGAGGGGAAATAGCTATGGCCACAGAACCCGACAGTGACATAAATCTGACAAAAGACTGGGCAGATTAGAAAGTGCAACATAGTCAGGTTTCCCACATCCCTACAACTTATGGGGACTCTCCTGAATATTGGGGTTTGGATGTGAGATTCAATTCGGACACATGGCACCTCAGTTTCCTCCAGTGTTGTTAACACTGATCAAAGAAATTGTACATTTCCTAAACATCTAAGGCCTACCTCCAGTGTGAACTCTCATGTGCTGAAAAAGGTTAGATTTCCGGCTAAAAGACTTCCCACATTCGCTGCACTCATAAGGCCTTTCTCCTGTGTGAACTCTCTGATGATAAACGAGGGCAGAGACAGAAGTAAAAGATTTTGCACATTCACTGCACTCGTAAGGTTTTTCTCCAGTGTGAACTCTCCGATGATAATGGAGGGTGGAACGAGAAGTAAAAGATTTCCCACATTCACTACACTCATAAGGCCTTTCTCCTGTGTGAACCCTCCGGTGAATGGTGAGGTGAATTCTTTGCGTAAAGGATTTCTCACATTCACTGCACTGATGGGGCTTTTCTCCAGTGTGAACTCTCCAGTGTTTAATGAGTATCGAGCTATTTGTAAACGATTTCTCACACTCACTGCACTTATAAGGCCTTTCTCCTGTGTGAACTCTCTGATGATAACCAAGGGCAGAGACAGAAGTAAAAGATTTTGCACACTCACTACACTCATAAGGTTTTTCTCCAGTGTGAACTCGCTGATGTTGATTCAATTGGGAACTATTCCTAAAAGATTTCCCACATTCACTGCAGTCGAAAGGCCGTTCTCCTTTGTGAACTCTCTGATGACAACGAAGAGCAGAGCTTGAGGTAAAGGACTTCTTGCATTCACTGCACTCATAAGGCCTTTCTCCGACATGAACATTTTGATGATAACGAAGGGCAGAGCCATAGGTAAAAGATTTCCCACATTCAGCGCATTTATAAGGCCTTTCTCCTGTGTGAACTCTCTGGTGTATATTGAGGTGATATCTTTGGGTAAAGGATTTTCCACAATCACTGCATTCATAAGGCCTTTCTCCTGTGTGAACTCTACGGTGTCGAATGAGTATTGGTCCACGGGTAAAGGATTTTCCACACTCGCCGCACTCAAAAGGTTTTTCTCCCGAGTGAACTCTCCGATGATAACCGAGGGCAGAACCCGAGGTAAAAGATTTCCCACATTCACTACATTCAAAAGGTCTTTCTCCAGTGTGACCTCTCTGGTGCTGAGAGAAGTAAGATTTGTGCCTAAACGATTTCCCACATTCACTGCACTTGTAAGGCCTTTCTCCTGTGTGAACTCTTCGGTGTATAACGAGATGATTTCTTTGGGTAAAAGATTTCCCGCAATCACTACACTCATAAGGCCTTTCTCCCGTGTGAACTCTCTGATGATAACGGAGGCCAGAGCTAGAGGTAAAAGACTTCCCACATTCACTACATTTATAAGGCTTTTCTCCATTGTGAACTCTCTGATGATAACGGAGGGCAGAGCTAGAAGTAAAAGATTTTCCACATTCATTACACTCATAAGGCCGTTCTCCTGTGTGAACACGCTCGTGTTCAGTGAAGTCGGATTTTCGTCTAAAGAATTTCCCACATTCAGTGCACTCATACTTCATTTTTTCAGTACAGACTGTCTGTTGTTGAATAAGCACAGAGCTACTGCTAAAAGATTGTGCACATTCAAGGCACACATAAGAATTTTCTCCTGTGTGACTTCTCTGAGGATAAACGAGGACAAATTTTTGGTTAAAGGATTTTCCACATTTGCCACACTTGTGCTGCCTTGCCCCAGTATGAATTCTTCGGTGTTGACTGAAGACTGAGCTTCCCCTAAAGGATTTTCCACAGTCGTCACACACATGAAGTCTGTCATCAGTGTGGATTCTTTGGTGAACAACAAATGAGGATTTGTTCTTGAATGTTTTCCCACATTCGTGGCACACAAAACACTGGCTTTCAGTGTGGATACCTGGGTCCTGAACGAATATGTGTTTGGGGCTGAAAACTCTCTTGCATTCTTCCCAAGCGTTGTGACTTTTTATACTTTGGAAAGTCACCTCACACTTGGAGATTTTGTTTGGCCGCTCTGTGGTGTGACTGTCTTGTTGTTGGAGAGGTCCGGCAGGGGTCAGGAAGTTCTTCCCAACCTCGCTGCAGACTGAGGGCTTCCCAGACACATGGAAATTGCAGCTCATCACAAATGAGGTTCTGTCCACACTGCTTACGAAGGGTTTTTCCCCCACGTGCTGCTCCTGGTGCTGCTGACAATTCGCACTGAAATAAAATTGTTTCTCACACGCCCCACACCTCAACAGTTTCTGGCTGTGCTGTGTTCTCTGGTGCTCGGGTAAGTCAAAAATGTCTCTTAAGACTGGACCACACATTTCACAGGGGTGG
>NW_011889442.1:3414-6461 GCF_000151845.1 Pteropus vampyrus | reverse complement strand
CACACCTCAACAGTTTCTGGCTGTGCTGTGTTCTCTGGTGCTCGGGTAAGTCAAAAATGTCTCTTAAGACTGGACCACACATTTCACAGGGGTGGATCTTCTGGGATGATAAAGGTTCCTTTGTAGTCCCGCCATGTGAAGCTCCTACAGAAATGCTCGGTTCAATGGACACCTCCACATCCTCTGCTCCACAGCAGCAACCTGAACGCAAAGAAATGCTGGTGAAGTACACACTGACTTTATTGGAAAGGGACAACTCAACAACAAATGTGCAACTGAAAACCGAAACAGAGCAAAGGTAACTATGCTTATGTCAGACAAAATAAGACTTTGGGTCAAAAACTATCGCTAGAGACAAAAAAAAAAAAAACATTATTAGGTAATGACAGAGCAGCCAACTCATTGAGAGGATGTAACAATTATAAGTACATATGAACCAAATATCAAGCTACTAAATATATTAAGGAAGTACTATCAGATCTGAAGGCAGAAATAGACAGCAATGCAGGAATAACAGGAGACTTCAATACTCTACTTTCAGCAATGGATTCTCCAAAAATATCAATCAGAGAACACTGCACTTGAACTGCACTTAAGAATAAATGGACTTGACGTACATATGCAGAAGGTGTCATCCATCCGCAGCAGAATACACATTCTTCTCAAGTGCACATGGAACATGATAAAATAGATCATGTATTAGGTCACGAAACAAGTCTTAACAAACTTAAGAAGATGAAATCATATCAAGCATCTTTTGCAAACACAAAGGTAGGAAACTAGAAGTCATTCAGAGAAGGAAAGCTGGAAAAATCACAAACATGTGAAACTGAAACAACACATTCCTGAACAATCAATAGGTCAAAGAAGTCAAAAAGTATATTGAAAGATATGAAAACGAAAAAAAAACCACCCCTTTGAATGAGGGAAAAACTGTAAGAGGAAGGTCTATAGTGCTAAATGCCTACATTAAAAAGATCTCAAAAAATCTCCCTTTATACTTCAAGGTATAAGAAAAATTAAGGTAAAAGATACCAGTAGGTAGCAAAACAAAAATCAGAGCATAAATATGTGAAAGAGAAACTAAAAAATAGAAAAGATCAATGAAATTGTGTTTATTTTTTGAAAAGATAAAAAAATTAACAAACCTTTAGCTAGACTCATAAGAGAAAATACTCAAAATCAGAAGTGAAAAAGGAGACATCACAACTGATATCTGAGTAATACAGTCAATTAGAAGAGACTTCTATGAACAATTAAATTCCAGCAAATTGAATAATTAAAAGAAATGGATAAATTCCTAGAAATATATAAACTTTCAAAGCTGAATCGTGAATGAACAGAAAATTTGAAGAGACTTATAACTGGTAAGGATATCGAATCAGTAATCAAAATCCCCCAACAGAGAAAAACCCAGGAACAGAGAGAATCCCCGCAAATTCTACCAAATATTTAAAGAGGTAACATCAAACCTCAAAATTTTCCCAAAAGATGAAGAAGTGACACTTTCAAATTCATTTTATGAGGACAGCATTATTCTGATATCAAAGCCATATCAGAAAAATAAGAGAGAAGAAACTTACAGGCCAATATCCCTGTTGAACACAGATGTAAAAATCCTCGACGAAATTCCTGTACACCAAAAGCGACAGCACATTCAAAGGATCATATGCTGCAAGCAAATAGGATTTATCCCAGGAATGATGGTAAAACGTGTGCAAATCAATGAATGTGATACAGCACATTAACAGAACGAAGGATCAAAATCATATGACCATATCAACAGATGCAGAAAAACCATTTAAAAAAAAAATCAAGTATTCTTGCATGATAAAATCCTTCCACATATTAGGTATAGAAGGAATGAAACTCAGCATATCTGACAAACCCAAAGCTAACAACATACTCAATGAGCAAAACATAAAAGCTTCTCCTCACATCAGGAACAAGACAAGCAGGCCCATTCTCTCCACTTTTATTCATCATAGTACTAGAAGTCCTGGCCGGAGTAATTAAGGAAAACAAGAAATAAAGAGGATCCGAGTCAGAATGGAAGAAGTAAAACTGTCTGTTTGCAGATGACATCATCTTACATATAGAAAACACTAAAGACTCCACTAAAACACTGTCAGAACTAATCAATAAATTCAATAGTTGCAGGAATTAAAAAAATCAAGATAGAACTCAGTTGTGGCTATATACAGTAATAATAAAGTATCTAAAATGAAAATAAGGAAATAAACCCATTTGTATCATCATCGAAAAGTCTACTCAGGAATAAATTTAACCTAGGAGGTGAAAGATCTGTATTCTGAAAATGATAAACTATGAGGGGAGAAATTGAAGAAGGCACAAATAAATGGAAAAATATCAAGTGTTCCTGGATTGGAAGTATTAATATTGTTACAATGTCCATTTTATCCAGAATGATGTATGAATTCTATGCAACTGATATCAAAATTCTTAGGACACTTTTCACAAATATAGAAAAATCAAATCTAAAATTTGCATAGAACCACACAGACACAAAATCAATAGCCAAAGCAATCTTGCAAAAAAAGAACAAAGCTGGAGGCATTCTACTTCCTGATTACAAAATATTACAAAGCTGTAAGCAGTCAAACACTGTGGTATTGGCATCAAAATAAGACTCAGGGAACAGAAGAGAGTGCACAGATTGATTAGGGCCCTGAAAAAACGAAACAGGGAAACGGTAGTCTCTTCATTGTATAGTGTTGGGAAAACTGGATATTTATGGGCCAAATAAAGTGAAAATGGACCCCTATCTTACACGACTCACAATATTGAAAAAGAACTTGAATGTAAAAATAAACGTACAACCTGAAATTGAAGACTTTTAGAAGAAAACAAGGAAAAAGTCCTTTAACATTGGAGTGGAGAATGAGTTTTTGGATATGTCACCAATAGCACAGACAACAAAAGCGAAAAATAAACAAGTGGGACTACACCAAACCAAAAAGCTTCAGCACAGCAAAGGGAAGCAATCAACAAAATGAAAAGGCAATCTAAGGAATAGGAGAAAATAT
>NW_011889442.1:0-1789 GCF_000151845.1 Pteropus vampyrus | reverse complement strand
CAGCGAGGTACAGGCGTCTCTGCGCCTCATCCAGCAGGCGCCATTCCTCCCGCGAGAAGCTCACGGCCACGTCCGCAAAGGTCACAGCCACCTGTGAGGATTCACACCGATGAAACCAGGAGCAGCCCCGCCCCGGGACCCCACAACCCGACTCCACGCACGGCCCCCCCCACAAAGGTTACAGCCACCTGTGAGGATTCACACCGATGAAGCCAGGAGCAGCCCCGCCCCGGGACCCCACAACCCGACTCCACGCACGGCCCCCCCCACGTCCGCCCACTCCACAGCTCCCCGCTGGCGGGGGACACCAGGACCCGGCGCCCGCGCCGCCCACTGCCTTCTGCCCCAGTTACCCACGAGGCCAGCTCTCAGCAGCAACAGGCGGCAGGGAGGGGTGGCAGAAAAGTGCCATCTAAGCTCTGGGCCAGGCCTGCACAACCCCATCCTTCCTGCCAAGCAAATCCCCTGGGGTCCCTCCCGCACACCGTGTCTGCAAGACACCGCCAAACGTGGTTCCTGCTGCACCCAGAAGTCCCCACGCCAGGGTCTGGGGACCATCAGCTCCTCCTTCCTTTCCCGCGCTCAGCATCACCAGCACCCCCCATCGCTCCTCTCCCTCACCTGGTCTGCAGGGCCCTATGACTCCTGTCTGGAGCTGCAGAAATAAACCACCCTAGACCATGTCGCCACTGCCACAAACACCTGCATCCCCCCTTCACGACATCCGTGGCTGCACCCTGGTCCATGCAGGAGCCGCCCGTCTAAATGTCTCCATCCTGGACCCTTCCCCAGATTTCCAGAGCTGTGTGTCCAGCTGCCCCCTTCAGCCTCCACTCACTCAACTCAGAAACGACTCAGACTCTGGCCAGGGCCAAACCAACTTCGGATATTCCAAAGGAAAATTAACCTCCCACCCACTTCCCCATGTCCTGAGCCGCTCAGACCAAAACCCCGGGGTTGTCCCCAACTCCTCCCTTATCCCCCTCCCGTACGACATCCAGCGATCCACATGGCCTTCTTTAAAAATGGACCTGGCTCCCTTACCTGCTCTGTCTGTCCTCCCTGAGGGGACAGACAGACCTATTCCGACCTGGGGGAGACCAACCCCCCCACTGACCCCAGACTTCCAATTAGATGCCCAAATTATCAGTCGACCACTTCACGGCCTGATGACCGGACACGTGCTCTTTGTTCCCAACAGAACGGTGACCCGCGATGCCAGGTCCCAGCTAGCCACGTCGCGATGCATTTGGTATGCTGTGTGTCCTCTGGTCCTCTGTGAAACTTCCTCGCCGCTTTACACCGGTTGTCAGAAACCGAAGCACAATCCTGCGACCCGTGCACGCGCTCAGGACGCAGGGCCCGGGGGAATGTTGCAGAAATCACAGGAGACAAACCAAGCAGCACTGGGCGAGCTGGTTGATTTGTTCCCAGCCCATTGTAGCCCTCAGGAGTTGCCAAGCGCTCCGGGCAGTTTAAACAGGAACTTAGGCAAGACATGTTATCTGCACAAAGCATTCCTGAGGGGAGGGCGCCCGCATGTCTACAGAAGCAGGACAAAGGCTGGTGACGAGGTTAGCCAGGTGAGTGGAAAATTCCTCTTCAGTATCACCAGGGTCCCCGCATCCAAGACAGGGAAAAATACCCAGAGGGTCTCCAGACACCGTGGGGTGGAGTTCGCACCACACAAGCTCCGGGACACCCCGCCTTTCCTTGTGTCGCCTCCCTAAGTGGGGTTTCAACCCTCGGAACCTGTGGGGAGAGGAAGGCCACCGCGCGGGCTTCCAGG
>NW_011889441.1:514119-537677 GCF_000151845.1 Pteropus vampyrus | reverse complement strand
CAGTGAATTTGGGGGGGGGGGACTAAACTACTGAAATTCAAAACCAATTATGAGAAATAATAACCTAAAATATTTTTAAATTATATAGTAATAAATATCTCTATGTAACAAAAAAAAGACAGAAAATCCTTTATAAATAGTTGTTCCAAGGCTAGTTCATCAAACCAATTTACTTTATAATGTAGCTGAAGTATGAAGACATCAGTGATGCAAAAGAAAAGAAATTGATGCTCTTAAATGAGTAAATGAGAAAACAATAAAATTAAATAAGAAATTATTTTATGTATTTGGAATGCTAGTACTTCAGGAAAATTAGATTTAATTAGAGGAGGGTATAGAGGTAAATTGAGAGTTTTGTGGAAATTTTGGAAAAGACTTTTGGAAAGTTTCAAGGATGTTAGAGCCTGATAATGCTAGTTCTTCATAATGTTTAATGTCACTTCAAAACTTATTCAAATGTTATCTGGTGCAGGTATGTTTTAACACTACACTTATGTGTATCAACTATAATTAAGGTTGCTTTAGTTTTCAGTTTGAATTTTTTCTTGGCTCACCACTCAAGCCTCTGGCCAAGGCTACACTCAAATCACCCAGGAATGCTCCTATTTTAAATTCTTAAAATGTTTATGTTTTTTTTTAACTATAAAAATAATTGCTGATCATGATAAAAGAAAAACATTTGGAAAATACAAAATAAATAAAAACCAAAAAAACACAAAGAAGATAATTTATGCAGTTTTGTCTTAACACATTATTTTACTTTTGATCTTTCATGAGTGTTAGGACTTCAGTTACTGCTGCAACACTTAGTGGCTTAAAACAGCAGTAGTTTATTATTTTTCATGATTCTGTGTGTTGACTTGCAGTTCTCCTTCATGTGCTATCAGTTGAGTTTCTCGGATGACTGGAATGTCCATTCATATGGACATTCATATGGCTGTTTGGTTGGTGCTAGCCACTGGCTGGGAGTTCAGCTGGACTCTTGGCTGAGTGCTTGGTTTTCCTTCATGCAAACCTCTTTACATGATTGCTTGGGCTTCTTCACAGCAAGACAGATGGGTGTAAAAAGAAGTGTACTAAGTAGTGAAAATAGAAACTTCAGATCCCTTAAGACCTACTAGCTTCAGAAGTTACAAAGCATCATTTCTGCACATACTATTGGTGAAAATGAGTCAAGCAGACAGCCCAGAGTCAGTGTGGTAGGGTGTGAACACTGGAAAGTATGTTTCATTGGAGGTCATCATTGGAGACTAGTTACCACAAAGCCCTTCTTATCCTTTGATCCTGAAATCTTTGCTCCTCTGCAGCCATAACTGGGTAAATTTGTGGGAATGGGGGTGCCGGTGGTGATGGTCGTGTGTATATACATATGGGAGTCAGTTATAAAGGATTAGTTGGATATCTTCAACATCGAATGGCTCCTAATTTATATTTTTGGCCCTACCTCTAAGTAATTAACTGCTGAGGAAGTTAAACATTCAAGTCTCAGCTTAAATATCACTTCCTCAAAGAATTCTTGAGGAATTCCCCCTATTATTTTCTACTTTTGCTTCATCATGGTTTTCAAAATTTCTAACTTATGATTTATTTTATATATATTCATGTGATTATTTGTTTTATAGTGTTTTGTTCACAGTTCCATGCATCACATGAAAGTGGGGACTTATCTTGCTCAGACCAGCACCTAGGGCAGAGTGTGGTAGAGAATAGGTACTTGCTGAATATTTATTGAATGAATGGATGACTGAAAGGGAATATGAATGTCTGTCCTCACTTCTCATTCACTCACACAGATGCAACCACAGTAATTTAGTCTTGGCTTATGAATAGGAAGTTCTTAAGAACTATCTTTACCAAATCTGTGGGAGGTAAGAAATTGATGCAGGGAAATTTCAATCAAAATAAGTATTGTTGGGACATGTGTTTTCTTTAAGAGAAGGCCATTTCCGGATTCTATATTGCAAACCTCAACTTCATTGCCAAGCTTTGTACCTCTATTTTCAATGGCTCCAAATCACTACCTGGATAGCTCATGTTTACATTCAATATAACCAGTCCTATTTCAGCATTGTTTCTTCAATCCTATTGGCTTTCCATCCTTTGCCATTGATACCAACAACCCAAATCACCTTTGCTACTTCGTTCACCTTTTCTTTTCCATACCTAGCCCAGGTCTAGTCTCTGTTCTATTTTATATTCCTATCTCTGTTACCATATGTCTAGTCTCTGTTATTTTATATATAAACAAACTTGACAGCCTCATTCATTCATTATTTAAGTTTGACAAACATTCACTAAACACCTACTATGTGCCAGGCACTGAGAATACAAAAATATTTATGAGCCAGTTTCTGTCTTTGAGGAATCAATAGTCTCACTGGGGCACAAAATGATTGTAGTGAAACCCATTCATGCTATTAAAGGTACTATGTTGAAATAGAGGGCAGAGCAACAAACTGTGTCAAGGAGATTTGGATCTGTGAAAGAGGTAGGAGCAGAGAGGTTTCAGGGAGGTGAGTCAGGAATGGTGGAACATTGGAGATTACATTTTAACTGAGTCTAGAAGAAAGTTTAACCAGTAACCAAGGAGAAGAAATGTATGAAACAGAGGGAGCAAAGCACATGTAAAAGCATTAGAGTATGAGAAAAAGAGGCACTCAATATGGCTGGAATTGGTTGCACAAAAAGAGTGGGAAGATGGAGGCTATAAGTCTAAAGAAGGGCCATAATTCTCTAAGAGCCATAAACAACATACAATGTAGTTCTGTATTTGAACTCAAGAATTTTAAACAGGAAATAACATAGTTAGATTTACATTTTAGAAACTTCACTCTTATAGCCAGTGTGGAGAATGGATGATAAGATGAGGAAGGAAATTTATCTAGACAAGCAATGATGAGGATCTGAAGTAAAGTAGTGTTATGGTAGCTGTGAATAAAGGACACAGTGGCAGAGAGACAAGGAGAAGCAGACTGGAAAAATACTAGGTAATATGAGGACTGAAATAGAATTTGTAAATTTGGTGGCTTTAGCAAAAGTGATATCATGTAGTAATAGAGACTGAAATAAGATTTCAGTATGGGAAGCGTGGAAATAGAGACAGAGAAAACAAATACTTATAGACATGATATTTATAGAGAAAAATGGGTGAAACTGACTCTTTGTTAGTGTGATAGTGCTTTTTAGTAGATGAGACTTCAGGGTATATATTCACCAAGAGGAAAATGTCCATGAAAACAGAGAGGTTGACTTCACAGGAGAAGACAGGGGATAGTTGCTGGAGAAGGACCCCAAGAAGACTGAAGGAGGAGGATGGAATGGAGCTTAAGAGTAGAGTGGTACAGTTACTTCTCAATTAGGCGATCTTCAAATCAAATAGCCCTAGGTTAAAGTCTGAAATCTGCCACTTGCTATTTGGGCAAATTTGACAGGCACTTAACCACTCCAAGCCTCAATTTTCTCAGTTACAAATTGAGGATAACTAAACCTTTCTCACAGTGTAGTTGTAAGGATTATATGAGACAGTAAGTGCACAAAATAAAGATAAATTTGGCAGGAAAGAGCCTAGAATGGAAGGCACTTCTACCTAAGTCCTCTAACTTTCCCTCAATAAAGGTCAGTTGCTGAAAGTACAAGTAATGGGGGTGGGGGAGGTGAGAGTCTGAAGAAAAGTGTTAAAAAGCTTGGAAAGGGAGAGGTAAATGCTGAGCAATACAATTGCTGAGCAACATCAAGGGCCCTGACTTGTCTCTTGTCCTTCAGTCTCTTGCTCTCAAATCCATCTTGCACAGAGGCACTTGATTAATATTCTCAAAAGGGCTCATTCATCATATTACTCTTATGCTTGCTGAAAAAAAAGGCCATGCTTCTCTGTTTGGCATGTCAGGCCATCTGCATTCAGATGTCTATCTACTGTACCAGCTTCTGCAAAACTACGAACTACCTGAACTCTACTGTTTCTTTTATATGTCTCCTGTTTTCTTAATTTTGAACCTTTGTTTATACTATTAACCCTATTGAACCCGATAACTCAAACTGAGGCTCATTGCAGAAGTTTATAAAGTTCAGGCTTCAGAGTCCTGAAGACCTGAATTCCAATTTGGGCTCTGCCACTGACCAGTCATGTGATTTTGGGCAAGGGGCTTTGCTTCTCTGTGCCTCAGTTTCCTAAAGTAGAAAATAGAGATAATAATAATACAAATTGTGTAGGGCTATTCAGAAGGTTGCACTAAGAATTTCTAAAAAAATGGCATAGATGATAGAGGCTTTGTTCATCCCTCTTAAGACCAAATCAAAGTTGCGACAGAAACACGGAACAAACAGCAAGCAAAGTCGCCTGGGATCTAGATGAACAAAAGCACTACGACTAGGGAAAGAAATAAGAAATCATCCTGCAATGGTAGAAGGTAGGAGCAGGCAAAGACGTGAAGCTGCCGGGCTCTGAGTGGCTGAGTGGGACAGAGGCTGTGGCAGCAGCAGCCAACAGCTGCAGATGCCCCTTAAATGGGCCGTGTCCACAAGCAGACTTCCTCAGCGATGGACCTGCTTGCTCTGAGCACCAGCGATAGGTTGGCTGCTCAGTGGACACAAGGGACTTACAAAGGGCCACTGAATTGTCAGAGTGAGGGCCAGAGGCAAGGCTCTCTCCTGGACAGGAGTGCTGGAGGTATCCATTGTTTCTCTGTCCAGCCCTCCCTCACTCCCAGTGTGTGGATGCAGCGCTGCCACAGCTGAGACATCATCATACTGGATAACAGAGGTTGCTCCACCCAGAGGATTACCTGAAACTCTGCCTCCCCCAACTCACGTCCCAAGCCAAGCCACATCCAGTTGTGTCCTCAGCAAGTCTGGTGCCCCTTGCTGAACCAGCTCCAAAATTCAAACTAGTGGTAGCTGACTTCGGTTTCTGGCATGGCCTCTTGAGGCAACTATAAACACAGCATCTGTGGATTGTTTGCTGAATCTTAACAGATGACCCCAGAGGGGCACGGGCTGGGGATAAACTTGGCCTGCAGCTGAACTCCTCATGACTGTGCTACTGGACACCTACTACACAAACCCACACTAATAAGACCGGGAGACTTAGAAGATTTGATTAGTACATAGAAACAGACACAGAAAGGCAGCCAAACTAGGAAGACACAGAAGCAGAAACCATATGAGAGAAAAGAACAGAGATCCAGGAATAATGGAGTCAAACAATCTAACAGATGCAGATTTCAAAACACTGGTTATAAAGATGCTCAATGAACATAAAGGAAGAGTAGATGAACTCAGTGAGAACTTTAACAAAGAGATAAAAAAAACCCATAAAAGTGGAAATGGAAATGAAAAGAGAACCAGTCAGAAATGAAGAACACATCATTTGAGAAGAGTATATTAGATGGAATAAACAAAGTGTATAAAGAATAGGATCAAACCACCAATACGGAGGATGGGGAAACCATGGACACTCAATCAGAATAGCAAGAAAAAAAAGCCAGGACTATAATAATAATTTTAGGAGCCTATTAAAATTTAAAATTATCTGTTTCATAGGGGTACTTGAAGGAAAACAAGAAGTTGAAGAGATATTTGAAGAAATAATTTTGAAAAACTTCCCTCACTTGGTAAAGGAAATAGACATACAACCCCAGAGAGCTCAGAGAGTCCCAAAAATGATGAACCCAGAGAGGTCCACACCAAGACCCATAATAATTACAATGCCAAAAGTTAAATACAAAGAGAGAATCTTAAAAGCTGCAAAAGAAAAGCAGTTAGTTACCTACAAGGGAGCACCCATAAGATTGGCAGCTGATTTCTCAAAAGAAACTATGCAGTACAGAAGGGCTTGGCACAAAATATTTGATGTGATGAAAACCCAAGATATACAATGAAAAAAACTTTATCAAGGAAAGCTGTCATTTAGAGTTGAAAGACAGATAAAGAGCTTCCCAGATAAAAATAAGCTAAAGGAATTCATCAACACTAAGCCAGTATTACAGGAAATGTTGGAAGGACTTCTTTAAGAAGAAAAAACATGTATTAAAAACACAAATAAACAATTAACTCAAATGGAAATGAGTTAAGTGCTCCAACCAAAAGATAGGATGGTGAATGGGTAAGAAAACAAAACCCTTACATATGCTGCCTACAAGAGACTCACTTCAGATTAAAAGACACACAGAGACTAAAAGGAAGGGGATGGAAAAAGATATTGTCTTGATAGACCTAGAGGGTATTGTGCTGAATGAAATGGGTTGGATAGAGAAAAAAAGCACATGATTTAACATACATGTGGAATCTAAAGAACAAAATAAACAACAACAAAAGTGGAAATATACTCATAGATACAGAGAATATTTTGAGGGTGATTGGATGGAAGAGGGGTTGAGAGGGATGGCAAAAAAAGGGAAAGAGATTAAGAGGTTCAAATGGATAGTTGCAGAATAGACATGAACATGTAGAGTGTAGCATGGGAAAAATGGTTCATAATGTAAAAAATATGTAGGAGGAAGAAGAGTACTAGATTTAGTGGGGTGATCTCTTTGCAAGTTATGTGGATCTCTGATCACTGTGCTGTACAATTTAAACTGGTGTATTATTGTATGCCAACTATAATTGAAAAAAAAATCTCGTTGAATTGTACAATGTAAATACAAGAAACTAATAGTCTATTATGTTTCAATAAAGCCAGAAAAAAAGAAGGCTGTACTAATAAGTTTTTAAAAAAGCAATAGTAGAGCACCTAGCACATAATGGAAACTCAGTAAGTCATAGCTATCACTCATGTACTTATTAAACATTTACAGACACCTGTTATATACTAGGTACTGTGCTAGGCCTCATGGATACAGAGATGAACAATGTAAAACCACAGATTTAGTGAAGGAGAAAATGTTTAATTTAGTGTAGGAGTGTCAAGAATGGCCTCATGGAGGAGTTGCTATTGAAAATAAATCTTGAAGAATTTGTAGATATACTCAGGCAGTCAAGATATGTATGTAGAATATGCTAATTTTTTGAAGAGCTTCTGAAAAGATGAGGAATCAATCAAAAACCTGGTTCATTTGATGAATAACACAAAGTGATCATGAATTAGTTGAAATTGTTATTGTAAGCAATGAAGACATAATCTACAGTAGAAAGAATGTTTATTTATAGAGTATTGGATATCTCTGAATGCATGATGGAAAAGAATGGAAGAAGGCAGAAACTGGTAAGAGATGCAACCAGATATGTGGCCAGGGGCCAGGTCATGAAGGGCTTTACAGGATGTAAGAAATTTGAACATTACCTTGTTGGTGATAAGGAACTGTCATGGGTTTTTACAAAGGCAATGAAAACATTGTTTATGTCTTATAGGTACATATTTCTGTCTGCTATGTAAAAAATGGGAAGGTGGTGGGGCTAGACTAGAACATGAACACCATTGCGTCAAGGCCAGATGTGATATTTGCTAAATTAAGACTGGAGACAAAAGAATGAATTTGAGACATGTTTGAGAGATAGTCAATAGAACCTGGTGACTTGATTGGTTTGGAGGGCAATAAAGGAGAGCAATCAAAGATGATTTACAAGTTTCTGTCCTGCTGGGCTAGGTAGATACTAGTGCAGTTCATTGAGACTGAGAGTAGAGAAGAAGGAGCAAGTTAGAGGTGAGGTAGATAATAAAGATTGTTTTGTGTATATTGAATTTGAAGAGCTCAAGAAATAGCTGTGTGAAGATTTTCAGCAGGTTTTTGGATACACGAGTATCAAGTTCCAGGTAGGGCTATTTAGATGTAAATTTGGGGGGCATTTTAATATTGGTAGCCTGAAACCAAAAGAGTGAATTTGAATACCTAGAGAGAGTTTGTAGAAGAAAAGAGGACAAGGAGGGACGTCCAGGAAAATCAATTATTTAAGGAGCAGGTAAATAAAGATGAATCTAAAGCATCATTTGAGAAGTGGGAGGGGACTCAAGAGAGAATGGCATCGCAAAATCCAAGATGGGAGAGTGTTTCAAAAGAGAATTGGTCCACAATGTCGAATTCTGCTAAAAGTTTCAGGAGAATTTAGAACTGAAAAGTGTTCATTGATTTGATAGGTAGAAGGTCATCAGTAATCTTACCACATGAAAGTAGTAGAGGAGGAGCCAGACTTCAGTAGGTTAAAGAGAAAATGGAAGGACGAAGTGGAGAGACTAAGTGTAAACAACTCATTCTAAAAGAGTGGCTATAAAAGGATAAAAGGATTTTCCAACTTCCAGAATGGCAAAGTAAGGAGCTCGAGGAAACCCCTCACCCAGTAAAACATCAAAATGAGAAAAGTCTCTGAAGATTAATCAAAGGGCTTACAAAAAGTTGAGAAACATTTATCTTAAAAATGTATAGAAACTTGGAGGAGGGAAGATGGCAGATAAGGTAAATAGCAGGGTTCATCTCCTCTCAGGTCCACATTAAAATTACAACCCAATTATAAAATAATCAACGTGGAGAATCACCTAAAGTTCAGCTGATCAGCTGATGGTAACAACTATGTCTGATAATATAAAGGAGCCACGTTGAAGATGGTAGGAAGGGGAAAGGTGCTAATCAAGCTGGACCTGCACCTATGGGTGGTGGAGGATCACTGGGAGTGAGAGCTCTCCTGAATGAAGGGTTAGCGGTCCTGGTCTCATCTGAGGGCTCCCCAGCCAAGGGTTCCAGCACAGAGAAGAGGAGATTCCAGTAACTCTGACTGTAGAAACCAGAGGGGATTCTGGCCGTCTGGGTGAGGCAGAAGGAGACTGAATCCCTAGATGTCCTTTTGAAGAACCCACACACAGACTTTCTGACCTGTGGACACTCACCTGGGACACTGGAGGTGGGTCAGAGGCTTGTGTGGGATTTATTATGAGAAAGTCTGCATTACCTGGCGCCAGAACAAGAACTGGAAGGGCAGCTGCCATTGTGCCTTAGTCCGACTCCCCTACCGGGCACCAGCTTGACTGTGCAGAGCTCTCCCACAGAGCCATTAGGAAGCACTGGTCAGAGGGGATCAGCCCGTCCCATCCAACCTGCAGATTTCTTGGGACTTTTGTTGCTGGATGGCTGCCATACTGCGCTAATTCAGGGCCAAGCATTCTCAGCGGGAAGCCAGCACTGTGAGCAACATTTCCAAGATAGGGTTAGGCAGATCACTGCTGCCAACATGAACTTGCGTGAATATTGGGGACCTGTGGGCCAGTCACAGACAGCAGCTTGTCTTGCTGTGATCTGGAACTTCTGAGGGAACTTGTGAACAGTTAACAAAGTTATAGCAAGACCGAGGCTGTATTGATCTGACTGCCATTGTCTCTCTGAGACCCACCCCAATCTACCCACAAATTGCTCCAGGTGACCCATTGACAGTGAACTGCCACAGCCTTGCTCCTCCTCTTCCCTGATCTCCCAATCCACACAGGCAACAAACTTTGGCTGGCACAGGAAGGGCACTGCACGGAAATCAGCGGCAGGCAGAACTTCGCTGCCTGTAAGAGTTGCAATATTGCATCTGGGGAGTGCAAGGGTCTGTGGGACCGACCCTGATGGCAACTGGTCTCACTGTGAGCTGTGACTACAGCAGGTATGCCCAGGCACAGAAGTTGCAGCAAACTGAGGCTGTATTGGCTTGACGGACCTCTTTTCCCTGAAATCCCGCTTCGTCCAAGCCACAAAGTGCCTGCAGCCCACTGACAGGCAGCCTCCTGTGCCCTGTTGACTCTGGGGTTGTGCAGTCAGTGCGGGCAATAGACCTTGGCTAGCACAGTGAGCGCATTTTGAGGAAAAACAGTTATGAATAAACCACTGCTGCCTATACGAGCTGCAATATCTCTTGAGGAGATTGCAGAGGTCTGTACTGGCCTGATGGCCCTTGACTTCCTGAGCTCCTGCTCCATCCAATACACAAAGTGCCTGCCGCACATAGATAGGCAGATGCCCCTGCCCTGGGGTAGCACATTTAGGCCCAGGGTGGGCAGCAGCTGACCTTACTACAAGTAGAAATTTGGACAGGGAGCCACAGAGACAGCATTGGAATGTAAACTGACATTGCAGGGGCAGGGGGAAATTTACTCAATAGACCCAGGAGATTCCCAGGTTCCCTGCGCCACTCAACATGCATATCACCCAGAGGCTCATCCAGTTTCAGAGACTTACAGATAACTAACAAGCAGTGTCAGGCCTTGGGGAGCACTAGTCCAACTGCTAAACTGCCATAGGTCAGGGACAGGGGATAACAGACCGCTGCCTACAGCGTTGTCTCTTTCATTTACCTATAGATTCAGCATAGGCAACAACTATCTGTGGATCACTTTGTAGTTTCCACTGGGTAGCCCTGAGCGATCAAAAGCAGTGGTTGACCAGGACCTACAAGGGAGAACCTCCCAAGGGGCCACAAAACTAACATATTTGAAGGCTGGCACCAGACCACAATGGAGCAACTACTGACTAGTCCCATTAGTGATACACACAAAGGGTGGTTGCAACAGGTATACAAGCCTGCTAGGGCAATTCCCACTCAGTAGGGTCAGCACACACAGAAACTCTTACTCTGTGGGTGCAACCAGTTACCACAATTAGTCAGCCTGAGCATTAATCCCATCCCTGATATACTAACAACAATAAAGGCTTGGCAAAAAAAGATCACACACAACCCATACAAAGATCACGTCCAGAGCTCACGGTGTAGGGAATAAGGGAAAATGCACCACTGGGCAACACAGGACACCTTCCACATTAGGCCATCTGGCCAAGGCTGAGAAACAAAACAAATATTCCTGACCCATAGAAATGAACACAGAAAGGCTAATAAAATGATAAAACAAAGAAATATGCCGCAAATAAAACAACAGAAGGAAACTCCAGAAAATAAGCTAAATGAAATAGAGGCAAGCAACCTACCAGAGACAGAGTTCAAAATAATGGTTATAAGGATGCTCAATGAATTTATGAGGAGAATGGATGAGCACAATGAGAACATCAGCAGAGAGACAGTAAGCATAAAAAGGACAGAAACAATAAAAAAGAACCTGACAGAAATGAAAAATACAATAACTGAAATGAAGAATACACTGGAAAGATTCAACAGTAGATTGGACGAAGTAGAAGATCGAATCAATGACTTGGAAGACAAGATAGCAGAATACACCCAATTGGAACAATAAAAAGAAAAAAGAATTAAAAAAAAATTAGGATAGTTTAAGAGACCTCTGGGAAAACATGAAGTGTAAAAATATCTGAATCATAGGAGTACCTGAAGAGGGAGAGAGAGAGCAAGGGATTGAGAATCTATTTGAAGAAATAATGACAGAAAACTTCCTTAACCTGGCAAAGGAATTAGACATACAAATTCAGAAAGCACAAAGAGTCCCAAACAAGAGGAATTCAAACAGACCTACACCAAGACACATCATAATTAAAATGCCAAATGTCAAAGACAAAGAGAGAATCTTAAAAGCAGCAAGAGAAAGAAATCTAGTTACTTACAAGGGTACCCCCATAAGAATGTCTGCTGATGTTTCAATGGAAACTTTGCAGGTCAGAAGGGAATGGCAAGAAATATTCAAATTCATGAAAAACATGAATCTACAACCACAAATACTCTACTCAGTAAGGCTTTTGATTAAAATGGAAGGTGAGATAAAGAGTTTTCCAGACAAGAAAAAGCTTAAAGAATTCATCACTAACAAACCAGCATTATAAGAAATGTTAAAGAGTTTTTCGTATAAAGAGGAGTAAAAAAGAAAATAGAAATAACAAATATGAAAAATAAAATGGCAGTAACAATGTAACTATCAGTAATCACTTTAAATGTAAATGGATTAAATACATAGGGTAACTGAATGGATAAGAAAACAAGACCTATGCATATGCTGTCTACAGGATACCCACTTCAAATTAAATGACATTCACAGACTGAAAGTAAAGGAATGGAAAACGATATTTCATGCAAATGGAAATAAAAAAAAAAAAGACGGGATAGCAATACTTCGATAAAGTAGACTGTAAAACAAAGGTTATAATAATAGACAAAAAAGGGCATTACATAATGATAAAGGGATCGATAAATCAAGAGGACATAACCCTAGTAAACATATATGCACCTAACATAGGAGCACTTACATACACAAAGCAATTATTGACTGACATAAAAGGAGAGGTCAATAGTAATACATAGGAGACTTTAATGCTCCATTGACACCAATGGACAGATCTTCAAGGCAAGGAATCAACAAGGAAACAATGAGCCTAAAAGATACACTAGAACAGATGGACTTACGAGATATTTTCAGAGCATTTTACCCCAAAGCAACAAAATATACATTCTTCTCAAGTGCACATAAAATATTGTCAAGGATAGACCATGTCTTAGCACACAAATCAAGTCTCGATAAATTAAAGAAGATTGAAATCATATCAACCATCTTCTCTGATCACAATGGTATGAAACTAGACATCAACTACAAAAAAAAAACCTGGAAAATACACAATATATTGGTTGCTAAATAACATGCTACTAAACAAGGAATGGTTTATTAAAGAGATCAAGGAAGAAATCAAGATACCTAGAGACAAATAAAAATGAAAACACAACGATTCAAAATTTATGAGACACAGAGAAAGCAGTCCTGAGACAGAAATTCATAACAATTACAGGACTACCTCAAGAAACAAGAAAAAGGTCAAATAAACAACCTAACCTTACAATTAAAAGAACTAGAAAAAGAACATCAAACAAAGCCCAGAGTGAATAGAAGGAAGGAAATAATACAGATCAGAGCAGAAATAAATGAAATAGAGTCTAGAAAAACAATACAAAATATTAATGAAACCAAGAGCTGGTTGTTTGAAAGAATAAACAAAATTGACAGACCCTTAACCAGACTCATCAAGGATAGAAGAGAAAGGACTCAAATAAATAAAATCAGAAATGAAAGAGGAGAAATAACCATGGAATTCACAGAAATACAATAGATCATAAGAAAATACTATAAGCAATTATATGCTAACAAATTGGACAATCTGGAAGAAATGGACACATTTCTAGAAACATACAATCTCCCAAGACTGAGTCAAGAAGAAACAGAAAATATGAATCAACTGATTACCACCAATGAAATAGAATCAGTAATCAAAAACCTCCCTAAAAACAGAAGTCCTGGACCTGGTGTCATCATAGGTGAATTTTACCAAACATTCAAAGAAGAATTACCATCTATTCTCAAACTATTCCAAAATCTTCAAGAACAGTGAAGGCTCCCTAACTCCTTTTATAAGGCCACCATTGCCTTGATTCCAAAACCAAAGACATTACAAAAAAAAAGAAAACTATAGGCCGATATCTCTTATGAACATTGATACAAAAATCCTCAACAAAATATTAGCAAACTGCATTCAGCAATACATTAAAAATATCATACACCATGATCAAGTTGTATTAATTCCTGGGATGCAGGGTTGGTACAATATCCACAAATCAATTAATGTGATACACCGCATTAACAAATTGGAAGATAAAAGCCATGTGATCATATCAATAGATGCAGAAAAATGTTTGACAAAAATTTAGCACCCATTCATGATAAAAACTCTCAGTAAAGTGAGAATAGAGGGAACATACCTCAATACAATAAAGGCCATATATGACAAACCTACAGTTAATGTCATAGTCAATGGAGAAAGGCTAAAATATTTTCCTTAAGATCAGGAACAAGACAAGGATGCCCACTTTCACCACTCCTCTTCAACATTGTATTGGAAGCCTTAGCCACAACAAAAAGACAAGAAAGTGAAATAAAAGGCATCCGAATTGGATAGAGAGAAGTAAAACTCTTGTCATTTGCTGATGACATGATACTATATATAGAGAACCCTAAAGATTTCATCGAAAAACTGTTAGAACAGATCAATGAATTCAGGAAAGTAGCAAGTTACAAAATAAATATTCAGAAGTCAGTTGCATTTTTATATGCCAATGATGAACTTTCAGAAATAGTAATTAAGAAAAACAATCCCACTTACAGTTGCATTAAAAACTATAAAATACCTGGGAATCAAATTAACCAAGGAGGTAAAAGACCTGTTTTCAGAAAATTATGTCTTTGAAAAAAGAAATTGAAGAAGATGCAAATAAATGGAAGCATATACCGTATTCATGGGTAGGAAGAATCAACATCCTTAAAATGGCTGTACTACCCAAAGCAATCTATAGATTCAATGCAATCCCTATCAAAATATCAATGGTATTCTTCAGAGAGATAGAAGAAATAATCCTAAAATTTATATAAAGCCATGAAAAACCCTGAATAGCCAGGGTAATCTTGAGAAAGAAGAACAAAGTTGGAGGTATCACACTACCCGATATCAAACTATACTACAAGGCTACAGTAATCAAAAGAGCATGGTACTAGCATAAAACAGATGCAATGATCAATGGAACAGAATAGAGAGCCCAGAAATAAATCCGCGCCTATACGCTCACTTAATATATGACAAACAAGATAAGAATATATAATGGTATAAGGACAGTCTCTTCAATAATTGATGTTGGGAAAATTGGACAGATACAGGCAAAAAAAAAAATGAAGAAGAAGAAGCTGGACCACCTTCCTACACCGTATACAAGAATAGACTGAAAATGGATTAAAGACTTAAATATAAGACCTGAAACCATAAAACTTCTAGAAGAAAACATAGGCTGTAAAATCTCTGATATTACTAAGAGGAATGTCTTTTCAGACTTATCTCCTCGGGCAAGGAACATACAAAAAAAATAAACAAATGGGACTACATCAAACTAAAAAGGTTTTGTACAGCAAAGGAAACCATCAACACAACAAAAAGACAACTGACTGATTGGAAGAAGATATTCGCTAATGATACATCTGATAAGGGGTTAATATTGAAAATATATAAAGAACTTATACAATTTAACAATGATAAAAAAAAAAACAATTAAAAAATGGGCAGAAGACCTGAACAGATACTTCTCCAATGAGGAAATACAGATGGCTAATAGACATATGAAAAGATGCTCAAGATCGCTAACCATCAGAGAAATTAAAACCATAATCAGATATCACCTCACACCTATCAGAATGGCTATCATCAATAAATTAAAGAACAATAAGTGTTGGCGGAGATGCGGAGAAAAGGGAATCCTCATACATTGTTGGTGGGATTGCAAATTGGTACAGCCGGTATGGAAAACAGTATGGAGGTTTCTCAAAAAATTAAAAATGGATATACCTTTTGACCCAGCAATTTACCCAAAGAAAACCAAAACAACAATTTGTAAAGATCTATGCACCCCAATATTCATGGAAGCACAATTTACAATAGCCAAGATATGGAAGCAACCTAAAGCCCATTAACAGATGGTTGGATAAAGAAATTATGGTTCATATATACAATGGAATATTACTCAGCCATTAAAAAAATAAAATCCTTCCATTTGCAATAACATGGATGGACCTAGAGGTTATGCTGAGTGAAATAAGTCAAACAGAGAAAGATAAATACCATATGATTTCACTTATATGTGGAATCTAAAGAACAAAAAGAACAAACTAATCAAAAACAGACTCACAAATATAACGGACAATTTGGTGATGGACAGAGGGGAGAAGGGTTGGGGGCCTGGGAGAATGGGGTGAAGGATTAAAGTACAAATTAGTAGTTGATAGTTGGTCATAGGGATGGGTAGCACGGCAGAGGGAATGCAGTTAGCATTAATATGATGGCTAGGTAGAGGGCCAGGGGAGGTTGAAATTGTGGTGATCGTTTTATGAACTATATAGATGTCTAACCAATGTACTGTATCCTTGAAACTAATTTAAAGAAATAAATTTTTAAAAATGTATGGAAACTTGATAAGAACAGTGGGAGACCATGACATTTGAGCTAGAGTCTGGAGCCATCCCTAACAGTTCTGTCATGCAGAACTCTTTCAGCAGGCTCAGCTGCCAAGTGGTAATTCTTGTCTCCTCAGACCCCTGGGATGGAAAAGCTATTTTGTGTGTTTTTGGCAGTCAGTAAACATCATTAGGTTCCATTTTCCACAGTTCTGCTATACAGAAAGCCAATATAGTGGATGACAGTAGCCAGAAGGCACCTGACCCTTACCTTCCAACTCTTACTCTGTTCGCAGGATCCAGGCAGGGCAGCTGGTGAAGAAAACAGTACCCCTTTCCTACACAGCCTTGTGTTATAGGAGAACTGCTCCAATGCACTTGGTAGTTGAGTAGTAGTTCAGATCTTGTCAAGATTTCCAGGGTGGAAGAACTATTCCAGGTAAAATAAGTGCACAGTGAACATTGTAGATTTTATCCTTCCCATCTTTGAGCTGCAGAATATCCATACTAAGAAGTGTCAGCAGCTGGGGGTGGCATCAGTGCCTCCCACGTGCACATACATGCGAGTGCGCGCGCGCGCACACACACACACACACACACACACACACACACACACACACCCTGCTTTAGAAGGAGGAGCTGGGTGGGACATCTAGTGAATAATGGGTTTCGCATCCCTCTTTCCCACCCCATCCTCCAGCTCCTGAATTATAATGCAGAGGTTCTTCCCAGAGGCAGTTCTGAGCAAGTCTAAAAGACTGGTAACACAGTCTCTGCCAAGTAACCCAACTACAATTGAATCAGACTGTGGAGCAATTTATGCTGCAGTGTTGGAAATAGTAGAGCAATCAGCTATCAATTAATAGAGGCTAATACTTGGGTATGATACTAATAGAAGCAGTCCAGCTGGAAGTATAACAAGAACATTAAGGAAAGAGATAGTCATGCCTGGTGGTCAGGAAGGCTGTATCCATGCCTAAGGCAGTACCTTCTGAGGAGTAACAGAAGCTCTGCATCGAGGAGGAAATAGATTTCAATAAAATAGTCCAGACAAGTTACAAAACCAATAGCAAGCAACTGATAAAAATCTAGAAGAGAAAGAGAGACACTGTATCTAGATTTGTTTCAATACATTATCTAAAATGTTAATTTTAACAAAAAGTTGAGACATGCAAAGAAACAAAAAAAGATGACCCACATACAGAAAAAAAAAACTGTATAATAGAAATTGCCTTTGTGGGGACCAAGATATTGACTGGACCCAGATATAGATGAAGACTTCAAAACAGCTGTTACAAATATGTTAAAAGAATAAATGGACACTTTGCTTAAATAATTAGAAGTTTGATGACAATATCTCATCAAATAGAGAAATCAATAAAGAGAGGAAAATAATTTTTTAAAAAGTAGCATTTCTGGAGTTGAAAAGTACAATAAAGAAAATAAAAACAATCACTAGAAGGGCTCAACAATAAATTTGAGCTGGCAAAAGAAAAAAAATCAATGAACTTGAAGACAGACTAATAAAGATTAGCTAATATGAACAGAGGGGAAAACTAGTGGAAAAAAATCAACAAGGATTCAGATAAATATGGGACATCCTTAAGTATACTAACATATGCATGGTGGGAATACCAGAAAGAGAGAAATGAGCAGAAAAATATTTAAAGAAATACTGGCTCAAAATTTCCCAAATTGATGAAAAATATTAATCAACATATGCAAGAAGCACGATGAACTCCAAGGAGAATAAATTCAAGGACAGCTGCAAATACACATATCAGAGTCAAAATGTTGAAAGCCAAAGACGAACAGAATTTTTTTTTAAAATTAATGAGGGAAAACTGACTCCTTATATACAAAGGAGACACAATAAAATTAACAGATAACTTCTTATGAGAAAAAATGGAGCCCAGAAAACAGTGGCATGACACCTTCAAAGTGGCGGGGAAAATCCCATCAAGCAGGAATCTTATATTCAGTAAAACTAGTTGAGAAACATGATTTCACTTATGTGTGGCATATAAAACTGAAAGCAACAAAAGAACACGACAAACAAAAACTCATTGAAACAGACAACAGTTTGGTGGTTACCAGAGAAAATGAGAAGAGGAAGTAGATAAGGATAAAGAGGGTCAAATATATGGTGACAGAAAGAAATTTGATCTTGGGGGGTGAACACACAATACAATATACATTTGATGCATTATTTAATTGTACACTGAAAACCTATGTAATTTTATTAACCAATGTCACCCCAATAAACATAATAAAAAATAAAGAATAAATAAGTGCAGGGGAAATAGACATTCTTGGATCAACAAAACCTGAGAGAATTTGTTGTTAGTGGACCTAATTTGCAAGAAACACTAAAGAAAATTCTTCAGGCTGAAAAAAGTGACAAGAGATAACAACGCAAATCCATAAAAGAAATAATGAACACCGATAAAGATAATTAGGCAAGAAATTATAAATAACAGCATAGTTGATTTAAAAAGCAATCACATAAATCAATTATGTAAATGATCATATTTGAGGTCTATATGACATATAAAATGTGATCTGTTTGAAAATTAAAGGACAAAGGATGTAGGTAGGATATAAGTTGATTTGGAGTACGATACCAGATGATAAATTGAATATACAGGAGGAAACAAAGGCAGACAACAATGGTTAATTAAGAAGGCTAATATAATACACTGTGTGTGTGTATATTGCTGTCCTTTCTTGTCTCAGCTTCTTTCAAATATATAGATATATAATGGAATAATTAAAACAATGTGTTAATGGTTTTATCATATATAGATGTATATATATAACAATAAAAGCACAAAACAGGAGAAAATAGCATTCTATAGGAATAAAGTTTTTACATCATACTGGAATCAAGTTAGTATAAATCTGCAGTAGATTCTGATAAGTTAAGATATATATAGTAATTCTCAGAGAATCCAATAAGAATATAACTAAAAATATATAGTGAAAAAATCATTAACAGGATTAAAACGTTACACTAATATTCACTTAATGCAAGACAAGGTATTAAAGGAGGAACAGAGAAAAAGACATGAGACATACAGAAACAAAAAGCAAAATTACAGACAGACATAAATCTAATCTATCAGTAATAATATTCAACATTAATGGATTTAAAAAATCAATAAAAATGAGAGATTATCAAATTGGATAAAAAGACAGGCTGACTAAAAGGCTGACACCTAATCACAAGATTAGATAATATTTCCCTTCTCCAGGCACCTAACCACAACATAAAAAAGGGCTCCTTTATATCACCTTCTTTATACCACCATATACATGAATAAAGTCGAAATGGATTAAATACTTAAACGTAAGACCTGAAACCGTAAAATTCCTAGAAGAAAATATAAGCAGTAAACTCTCTGACACTGTTCTTAGTAACATTTTTTCCTGATATATCTCCTCAGGCAAGGGAAGCAAAAGGAAAAATGAACAAATTGGACTACATCAAACAAAAGTTTTTGCACACTAATATAGAATAGTATTAAATGTCAACTGTAGTTGAAAAAAAAAGAAAACAGAATAAGTGAGTTAGAAAATAAGAATTTTGAAATATTCCAGTTAGAGGAGAATTAAGAAAAAGTATTTAAAAAGCAAAGAAAGCCTATGCGATCTAGGGAAATCCATCAAAAAAAAAAAACAACAGAATAATTGATATCCCAGAACAAATAGAATAATTTATATTTCAGAAGGAGAAAAGTGAGAGAAGGGTGCAAAATATTTTTTTGCACAAGAAAGGAAATGAACAATAAAACAATGAAAAGACAACCTACTGAATGAGAAGATATTCACTAATGACACATTCAATAAGGGATTAATATCCAAAATTTATAAAGAACTCATACAACTTAACACCAAACAAAGCAAACGGTCCAATTAAAAAATGAGCAGAAGACCTGAACAGACATTTCTCCAAAGAGGACATTCAGATGACCAATAGACATATGAAAAGATGCTCAATGTCACCAATCATCAGAGAAATGCAAATTAAAACCACAGTGAGATATCATTTCACACCTGTCAGAATGACTATCATCAATAAATCAACAAACAACAAGTATTGGAGAGGATGTAGAAGAAAAGGAACCTTCATGCATTGTTGGTGGGATTGCACATTGGTACAGCCACTGTGGAAAACAGTTTGGAGGTTCCTAAAAAAATAAAAAAAAATAGAACTACCTTATGATCCAGTAATTGCACTCATGGTATTTATCCAGAGAAAACCAAAACACTGATTTGTAAAGATATAAGGCCATCTATGTTCACTGCAGCACTATTTACAATAGCCAAGAAATGGAAGCAACCTAAGTGTCCATTAATAGACAATTGGTTAAAGAAGTTATGGTACACATATACAATGGAATATTACTCAGCCATAAACAATAAAATCTTTCCATTTGCAATGCTATGGATAGACCTAGAGGATATTATGCTAAGTGAAATAAGTCAGGCATAAAAAGACAAATATCGTAGGCTCTTACTTATATCTAAAGAACAAAATAAATGAACAAACAAAATGAAACAGATTAATAGACACAGAGCAAAAACTGATGTTTGCTGCAAGCGGGGTTTGGGGGGCAGGGTGAAAGAAGGGAAGGGATTAAGAAGGCAAATTAACAGTTACAAAATAGTCATGGTGATGTAAATTACAGCATAGGGAATATAGTCAATAATATTTTAATAACTATGTATGGTGGGTACTAGACTATCTGGGGAGATCACTTTGTAAATTATATAAATGTCTAATCACTATGCTGTACACCTGAAACTAAAATAAAATAATATTAAATGCCAACTGTAATTGAAAAATAAAAAATATGGAAAACCATAAAAAAAAGAGCTCCATTATAATAACAGCAGATTACAGCTGAAAGAACAGCAGACTCTATCAAGGAAAGAGCTTCTAGGCAAACTCCAAGATAACAGGAGAGACAAAAATGAGGACACTCAAGGAAATTGAAGCTTCTGAAAAGTTATATCTGCAGAAAATATTAAACACAGCCTAATTCCCAGCCAGATAGACAGAAAAAACCTCACACTAAAGACATATTTACCTCAGTTCCTATTACCTGATACATCATCTGGTTTTCAACAAAAAAAATCACAAGGAATGGTAAAAGGCAAAAACAAAACAAAACAAAAACAGTCTGAAGAGACAAAGCAAGCAGCAAAATGAAATTTAGATATGGCAGAGATTTTGGAATTATCAGACTAGAAATTCAAAAGAAGTATGAATAATATGCTAAGGGCTCTAATGGAAGAAGTGGATAACATGAAAGAACAGATGGGAAATATAAGCAGAAAGAATCAAAAGGAAATTATAGAAATCAAAATGCTGTAAGAGAAATGAAGAATGCTCTTAATGGGTTCACCACTAGACTGTATACAATCAAGGAAATAGTCAGTGAGCTTGAAAGTATGTCAATAGAAACTTCCAAAACTAAAGTACAAAGAGAAAAAGGAATGAAAAATACATAAAAGAATATCTAAACACTTGGAACAATTAGCAAATGTGTGACATATGTGTAATGGAATACCAGAAGAAGAGAGAAAGGATCAGAAGAAGTATTTAGAGTAATAATGGCTTAGTATTTTCCAAAATTAATGACAGACACCAAGTCACAGACCCAAGAAGTTCAGAGAACATTATGCAGGATAAATATCAAAGAATTTGCACTGAGGGCATCATATTCACACTGCATAAAATTAAAAACAAAAAGAAAAATTTGAAAGAAGCTGGAGAAAAATAAAACACCTTATTTATAGAGGAGCAAATATAAGAATTGCATTAATCTTCTCTTCAGAAACCATACAACCACAAAGAGAGTGGAGTGAAATAGTTTTAAAGGACCCCCCCCCAAACTACAGTTCTGCATTCTTCAGAAGTAAGGCAGAAATAAAGACCTCTTCAGACCAATTAAAATTATAGAAATTTGTCACTAGTAGTCCTTCCTAGCAAGAAATGTTTAAAAACTTAAGAGAGAAGGAAAATAGTATTATACGTCAGAAACTCAGATTTAGATAAAAGAATAATGTTAGAGAAAGAATAAATGAAGGTAAAATGAAATATTTTAATTTTCTTATTCCTACCTGATTTCACAGATAACTGTTTGTACAAAATAATAATAGCAACAATGTATTCAGTGATTGTAGCTTATGGATAAGTGAAATGAATGACAGAGACATTATGAAGAATGAGAGGGAGGAACTGAGAATACTCTGTTATTAAGTATCTATATTTGTTGTGAATCAGTACACAGTATTTTAATGTTGACTTAAATGCAAGTGTATCTGGTAAACTCTAAGGAAACCACTAAAAGTATTATAAAAAGAAGTATATTTGATATGCTAAGAAAGGAGAGAAAATGAAATCATACAAAATGCTTAATTGGAATCAGAGTATATAGGGAAAGAGAAGATAAAAGAAACAAAAAAACCAAGTTCAATAAATACAAAAAATGGTAAACATTAATCTTATATCAATAATTGCTTTAAATGTGCATGATATAACTACATCAATTAAAAAGCAGAGACTCTCAGGAGAGATAAATAAAAACAAGACCCAAATATCTGCTGTCTAAAAGAAGCTTACTCTAAATATAAAGAAACAAATAAATTAAATATAAAGGAATGGAAAAATATGCCAAGATTCTAACCAAAAGAAAGCTGAAATAACTATATTAATTTCAGACAAAGCAGACTTCAGAGAAAGGAAATTTATTAGAAATAAAGAAAGACATTACATACTGATTAAGGAGTCCATTATCTAAGAGGATATAACCACTCTGAAACTGTATGCACATAAAAACAGAGGAATGAAATATGTGAGGCAAAACCTGATACACAAGAAGAAATAGATGAATTCGTTATAGATGAAGACTTTAAAACCCTTCTATCAGTAATTGACAGATCCAGCTGGCAGAAAATCTGTAAGAATATAGCCGAACTCAACAGCAACATCGATCAAATAGATCTCATTGACATTTATAGAATGCTTCATCCAATAACAGCAGGATACATATTATCATTAAGTTCACATGGAATGACACCAAGATAAACCACATTCTGGGCCACAGAACACATCGTAACAAATATACAAGAATACATATCATACAAAGTATGCTTTCAGATTACAATGGAATTAAATTAGAAGCTAATAACAAGGATAGCTGAAAAAAATCCCAAAATATTTGTAGATTGAGCGACACACTTCTAAATAACAAATGAGGCAAAGAAGAAATCCCATGAGAAATTTTAAAATATTTTAACTAAATTAAAATGAAAACACAACTTATCAAAACGTGAGATGCAGCAAGATTAGTGTTTAGAGGGATATTTATAGCATTGAATGCATATTTTTAAAAAGAAGAAAAATACAAAACCAATAATCTTAGCCTTAACTTTGGGAAACTAGAGAAAGAAACACAACATAATCCTAAAGGAAGCAGAAGAAAAGAAATAATAAAAACTAGATTCGAAATTAATAAAATTGGAAACAGAAAATCCATAGGAAAAAATTTAAATCAAAATTTGGTTCTTTGAAAAAATTGGCAAACTCTAGGAACTAATAAACAACTACAGCAAAGTCACAGGATATAAAGTTAATGTACAAAAGTCAATTGCTTTCCTATGCAACAGCAATGAACAACTGAATTTAAATGGAAAAAAAAAGGTACCATTTATA
>NW_011889441.1:503562-513954 GCF_000151845.1 Pteropus vampyrus | reverse complement strand
AAAGAAAGAAAGGAGGGAGGGAAGAAAGACTTGGGCATAAAGTTAACAAAATATACAGAATATATATGAGGAAACTATAAAACTCTGATGCAAAAAATCAAAGAAAATATATAGTTATGGAGAGATACTCCATATTCATGGCTAAGAAAATTCAATATTGTTATGATGTCAACTTTTCCCAACTTGATTTATAGATTTAATGTAATTTCAACAACAACAAAAAAAACCAAGCAACTTATTTTGTAATTATCAACAAACTGATTCAAACTTTTTTATGGAAAGGCAAAAGACAAAATAGCCAAGAAAATATACAGGAGTCCTTCCTTATCCATGAAGAATACATTCCAAGACCCCCAGTAGATGCCTAAAACCACAGATAATCCTGAACCTTACATATATTATGTTTTTTCCAGTATATACATACCTATAATGAAGTTTAATTTATAAATTAGACATAGTAAGAGTTTAACAACAATAAATAATAAAATAGAACAATTATAACAGTGTAATAAAAGTTATGGAGATGTGGTCTCCCTCTCTGTCAGCAAATTAGCATGGATTTCTTTTTCATTTTTTACAATTTCATAGATAGAAGATTCTTACTGTAGATCTTAGCAACCTCAGCATACATTTTTTCTTTCCTTATTAAATCGAGAACTTTCACCTTTTCACTTAAGGGAAGCACTTTACGTCTTCTCTTTGGCAATTCGAAATGCCAGCATCACTACTCTTGCACTTTGGGGCCATTATTAAGTAAAATAAGGGTTACTTGAACACAAGCCCTGTAATACTGCAACAGTTGATCTGATCACCAAGAAGACTACTAAGTGAGTAATAGTGGGTAGCATATACAGAATGGATACTCTAGACAAAAGGATGATTTTCAGAGTGAGATGGCTTGAAATTTCATCATGCCATTCAAGATGGTATGTCATTTGAAACTTATGAATTGTTTATTTCTGGAATTTTCCATTTAGTAATTTTGGATCCCAGTTGACCTTGAATAACTGAAACTGCAGATGAGGGGGACCACTGTATTGAAAAAAAAAGAACAAAGTCAGAAGACGGACACTAACCTAAAGGCATACTATAAAGCTGCAGTAATCAAGACAGCATATATTGGCAAATAAACAGATAAATTATTAATGGAAGAGAATAAAAAGAATTACTGTAATGCTATAGCAATCAAGACAGTAAGGAAGTGTCAAAGTGATAGACAAATAGGAATAGGATAGGGAGTCCAGAAATACATCCATGGAAATATGGCCATTTGATTTTCAACAAAGGCACAATAGCAATTAAATGGAGAAACATATAGTCTTTTTAACAAACAGTGTAGGAATAATTGGACATCCATAGATAAATAAATGGACCTTTATCTAAACTTTATATAAAATTAACTCAACGTAGATCATAGATATACTATTAATCTTTAAGAAGGAATCATAGGTGAAAATCTTGGTGATTTAGGATTAGATGAAAAGTTCCTAAGGATTATATCACAAGTAAGAAAGAAAGTGTAGACAAATTAGAATGAATCAAAATTAAAAACTTTTGCTCTTTAAAGGATGCTCTTAAGAGCATGAAAAGGCAAGCTACAGACTAGGAATATATTTGCAAATCATATATCCAACAAGCTCAAGCTCAACAATAAATCAAACAACCTAACTTTAAAAGGTTTGTGTGGGAGGAGACTTGAACAAATTCACTAAAGTGAATATAAGGATGTTGAATAAGCACATGAAAAGATGTTCAATATCATTAGCCATTAAGAAAATAAGAGTTAAAATCATAATGAGCTACTACTACATACCTATTAGAATGGCTGAAATAAAAATTATCAACAATACCAATTGCTAGTGAGGATGGAAAGCAACTGAAGTGCTCATACAATTCTTATGGGAATGCAAAATGATACAGTCATGTAAAAAATGGTTTGGCAGTTTTTCATAAAATTAAATATATATTTACCACATGATTTAGCAATCTCACTCCTGGAGAAATGTGAAAAAAAAAAAAACTATGTTCACATACAAACTCGTGTATGAACGTTTATAGCAGATCCATTCATAATAGCCCCAAATGGGAAACAACTCAGATGGCCTTCCATAGGTGAAATAGATAACCAAACTGTTGTACATCCAAACAATGAAATATTACTCAACAACCAAAAAGAATTAACTATTGACGCATGCAACAACTTGGATGAATCTCAAAGACATCATGCTGAGTAAAAGAAGGTGAGTCACAAGAGGTAACATATTGTATAATTCCATTTATATGACATTCTTGAAAAGGTAAAACTATAGTAATAAAAAATAGATAAGTGTTTTCCAGAGGGGGGGGGGAGAGAGAGAGAGAGAGAGAGAGAGAGAGAGAGAGAGAGAGAGAGAGAAAGGCTCTATGAAGGCATAGCCTGAATTACTTTTATTGGTAATGTAATTGTTTAATATCCTGATTGTGGTTGTGGTAGATGGAGAACTTTTTTTAAAAAGTAGAAGAATAAACCTGGTAATTAATATTTTAAAAATAAAAAACCTCCCCAAACAAAAACAAGACCCCCTGACTGCTGTTTGAAGTTTTTATTGTAGGAGTCAAGTATAAAAGTAGAGAGACCAGTTGGGAGGCTTCCAAAATAGTCCAGTCTAAAAATTTTGGTAAGTCGTACTAGGGTTGCAGCAGTAGAGGGTTAAGTGAAAGTTGACTAAATTTGAGATATATTTTGGAGGTAGAGGCAGTAGGACTAGATGATGCATTGGATAGAGTGGTGAGAAAAATAGAGTTCATTTCCCTTGGAACTGCATTACAGAGGTTGATTGACTTCATTATTTCATTGAACAATTATTCATTGAATAATGCAAAAGCTGAGGAACTAGGATCCAGCAGGGACTTACCAAGTACCTCCAGAGGCAGTGAGGAAGCAGGAGCTCAAGCTGTTCAGCAGCCATGCCATCTGGAACTTGATGTCTTTTCAGTTGCCGAAACACAGGAAGAGAGATTTAAAGAGTCTTGTACCAGCATTTAAATGCTTAATTGTTTCTTCTCACAAATCATTATTCAAAAATAGTGAAATAGTAGAAAGTCTCAGCCTTTTGTGAGCCCAGAGGGGGAGGAGAATAGGATGTAAGCAGTAGAAGTCTTCCATGGTGACCTTGGATAAATAATGTTCACAGAGAGTGGTGACAGAAACATGGCAGAGTGAGAGATATCACCAGATCTCTCCCCTTGAAACAACCACGAGCTGAACATCTAAAACTCAACAAAAAACACCCAACACAAGCACATATGAGCAAAGGATCTGCGCATAAGAGCTACCACTGGTCAGAAACCTGGGAAGTGGGGGATAGACTTGGAGAAACAAAAAGGCTGCCTCTTGCAGATGGAGCTCCTAGCAGGCGGAGGGGGGTGGGGAGAAGGTGCGATGGGTTCCCTGAACAGCCCTACCAGGGAGAGCTGTGAGCTCCACGCAGCCGGTGGCAGTGCCCAGGGATCAGGACAGAAAGCAGAGAAGTAGGGACTGCAGAGAAGTGGGGAGGGCAGAGAAGCAACAGTTGATTATTACCAGCTGCAGCTGCAAAATGTGAGGCTGAGCCGCAGCCCTCGCTCCCCAACCCAAAGGGCTCCTTCCTTCATATCTTCCAAGACCAAACACTGTGGAGCACCAGGGGAATCTGAGCAAATGCTACTTAAACTGTCACATACACTGACAGGGACTGAGACGGAGAGTAGCGAGCGTGACTAAACATCTATAAGAAAAAGAAAGGCGTGAATTCTGGGAAGCATGGCAGAGTCAGAGGCATCCTCAGATATCTCCCCTTGAAACAACAATAAGCTGAACAACTAGGGCTCTACGAAAAACACCCAAACTGCACACTAGCACGTCTGATCATGGAATCTGAGTATAAGAGCTACCACAGGTAAGAACCCTGGATGTTGGGCTGTGGACTGGGAGAAATAAAGAAGCTGCCTCTCATAGCCTCTGGAGCTCCCTGCAGGAAGAGTGGGAGGGGAGAAGGTGCAGCGACTTCCCTGAACAGGCCTTCCTGGAAGTGCTGTGAGTTCCACGCAGTTGTCTGCAAGCCCAGTAATAAGGGCAGAAAACAGAGAAGCAGATGGGACCGCAGAGAAACAACAGATGATTTTTACCGGCTGCGACTGCAAAACCAAGGCTGAGCCACAGCCTCCAACTTCTAACCCAGAAGGCCCCTTCCATCATAACTTCTGAGACCGAACACAGAGGAGCACCAGGGGAATCTGAGCAAATGTTACCGAGACTGTTGCTGACACTGGCAGGGACTGAAACTGAGGGTAGCAAACGTGATTAAATATCTACTGGAAAATAAAAAGGCATTATTAAGGCATTAAACCAGGGATCCAAGAGGCTTAGACACCACCTACTAGAAACCAAAAGAAAAGTGCCTTCTTTGCAGCAGGCTAAAGAGAGACCTTTAAATAATAAATCTTTCTGAGAAAGATTCACATAACATAAAATTACTCTTTGAAAGTATACACTCCAATGATGTTTAGTATATGGAGAGTTTAAAATTTTTCATCACCACCTAAAGAAATGCCTCAAATTTATACCACAGGAAAGATGAAGTAGAGATATATTTCCATATTCCTCCAACTACATACAGATAAAAACCCTAGACATTATACATAAAATATAACTTAGAAATATTGAAAAAGTGAATTAAAGAAGGTAGAACAGTTAGGGTCCCTTTAGATCCAAGGAATGACATCATACCAGTGAATTCCTACTTCCACCCAGGAATAACAAGAAGTCCCTTCTCACCAGGTATCAACAGAAGTCAAGTGGGGAACTTGTACTTCCGCATCCACCTGTTAGTAATGAGGCAGCACAAAAAGAGTGGTGTCAGAGGAGGCCTTCTAAATCACAAGATTTAAATAAGATCCAGACTTTTATAACAGAATACCCCAAATGTCCAACTTTCAATTGAAAGTCATCAACATAACAAGAACCAAGAGGATTTCAACTTGAATGCCAAAAAACAATAAACAGACACTAGTAACAAGATGGCACAGATGTTAGAATTATCTGACAAAGATTTTAAAGTTAATTATCATAAAAATACTTCAATGAACAATCTTGAACATATTTTTAAAAAATGAAAACAGAAGAATGTCTCAGCAAAAACATAGAATACATATAAAAGAATCAAATGGAAATTTTATAAGTAAAAAATATGACAAAATTTAAGATCTCAGTGGATGGGCTCAACAGAAGAATGGAAAAGACAGAGGAAAGAATAAGTGAACTTGATGATAGAAAATAGAAATTACCCCATTGGAATAGCAGAGAAAGTAGATGGAATAAAATGAATTGAGTGTCCTAGACTGTTGGCTAACAACAAAAGACATAACATTCATGTCCTATGAGTTCCAGAAGGGGAGGGGAAAGAGAGAAAGGCTGAAAATTATTCAAAAATATAGTCATTGAAACTTTCCAAAGTTTATCAAAAGACATAATCCCTACACAATTGAGAAGCTAAGTGAACTAAAGCATAATAAACCCAATGAACTTATGTCAAGACACGTTATAGCCAAACTTCTGTAAAAACAAAAATCTTAAAAACAGCCAAATAGAAAGAACACATTGACTAGAGAGGAGAAACAATTCAAAAGACAGCATATTTTTTATCAAAAACCATGGTGGTCAGAAGGAAGTACGTACAACATTTTTCAAGAGCTTAAAGGAAGAATCGGTCTACCTCAAATTATATATCCAGAAAAAATATCCTTTGGGAATGAAACAAAAATCAAAATTCTTAGAGGAAGGAAAACTAAGAATTTGTCACCAACAGATTTGCATACCCTAAAAGAATTACTAAAAGATATTATTAGGACAGAATGAAAATGATAAAATAAGGAATCTTGGAACATTAGAAAGGAAAAAAAAACAGTGGAAAAAGTTAAAATATGGTAGATTTTGCTCCTCGTCTTGAATTTTCTAAGTTATGATTGATGATTGAAGCAAAAATGATAACAATGTCTAATGTTGTTTGCAGTGTATACAGAGGAAATATTTAACTGATGAGGTGGTGTAAAATGGTGTAAAGGGAAGTAAGGTTTATATATCTCATTTAGTACAACCACCAAGAAAACCTATACAAAGATATGCGCTTAAAAGTATTATAGATAAATAAGTACAGATTTTTTTTTTAGGTGAGGCAGCCCTTGGTTGACCTCACAGATTGCAAGGAACTTTTCAGCTTACAAGCTCTTATTTTTTACGCCTACAGCACCTGGTCTTCCTAGGTGGTCTCCCATCCAAGTACTAACCAGGCTTGTTCAGGGTGGCATGGCCATAGACAGCACAGATTTTTAACAAAACCGTTCAAATAACGCATAGGAACGAAGAAAAAGAAAACAGAAAAAAGAAAAAAAAGAAAAAAAACAGAGATAACAAATGGAAAACAAAAATTGACATGATTTAGTCCTAATTTGTCAATAATTACTAAATGAAAATGGTCTACATGCACTAAATGAAAGACAGAGATTGGCAAAATGGACTAAAAAACAGACTCAACTCCATACTGTCTGTAAGAAACTCACTTCATGATGATATATGTTGGTGATAATTAAAAGAATGGAAAAATATGTATCATGCACACATTAATCAGAAGAAAGCAGGAATAGCTAAATTAATTTTAGATAAAGTAGACTTTAGAACGGAGAAAATAATGAGAGAGGGACATTACATAATGATAAAAGGGTCAATCCACCAAGAACACTTTGCAATCTGAAATGCGTATGCAACAAATAACAGCTGCAAGGCGTGTGAAGCAAAAACTGATAGAACTGAAAGAAGAATTAGATAAATTCACATAATTGGAGACTTTAACAGCCTTCTCTCAACAAACACTTTGGCATTTTAAAAAATACTAAACATATACATTCCAAACAACCTTCGAATTTCATTCCTGGATATTTATTCCAGAGAAATCAAAACTTATATTCGGGCAAAAAAAAAAAATTGTACGCAATTGCTCAAACCAGCTTTATTTATAATAACCAAGAAAATTGGAAATAAGTGTTGAAATGGGTGAATCGTTAAACAAACTGTCATATGTCAATAGCGTGGAATACCATATAGTAACAAAAAGTAACAAATTACTGTTATATGTAACAACTTGGATGGATCTCAAGGGCTTTCCACTGAGTAAAAAAAAAGATAGTTTCAAAAGATAACATACTGTATTATTCCATTTATATAACAGTCTTAAAATAACAAAATTATAGAAATGGAAAATAGATCAGTGGTTACCAGGGAATAAGAAATTTGGGGATAGATGAGGTGAGTATAATCATAAAGGGATTATGAGGGAGATATTTGTAGTGATAGAATAGTTTTGTACCTTAATTGTGATGGCATTTACAGGAATCTACACATGTGATAAAATAACACAGAACTATACACACTAACATTGCTATACACAGTAACTATACATTGCTAACTTTGTATCAATGTTAACTTCCTGGTTTTGATACTGCACTATAATTATGTAAGATGTAAACATCAGAGAAACTAGATGAGGGGTACATGAGACATTTTTTTACCATCTTTGCAAATTCCTGTGTATCTATTTTTAAGTTTTATATAAAAATGATCCCCAAACACATTAGCAGAAATTCCCCATCTGCCAATTATCCTCTTGCCCTGCAGTACTAGCCTACTACAGCTTTCTGTCTCTGTATATTTTTTTATTTGTAACACTATATAAATGTATTCATAAAATTGTGTTGTTTTTTTTTTCACATAGCATGTTTTTAAAGTTCATCCGTGTTGTACCATGTGCCAATAGTTCATTCTCTTTTGTTGCCAAATATTCCATTGTGGAGACATACCTTCTTTTTCTCATTCATGAGTTGATGGAAGTTTGGTTTATTTCCATTCTTTGGCTATTACGAACAATGCTACTATGAACATTCATGTAAAAATTTTTGTGTGGACTTAAGTTTTCAATTCTCTTAAGCAAATGGGTATGTTTGTTGGGTCACTCTATGTTTAAGATTTTGAGGAACAGTCAAAATTTTTCAAAGGGTTTGAACTATTTTACATGTCAACTAGTAATGTGTGAAGTTTCCCACTTCTCCAAAAGGTCACCAACACTTAGTATTTTTTGCCTTTTTTATTACAAGTGACTGGTGTGTGTGAAGTGTTATCTTATTGTGGTTTTGAAGTACATTTATCTAATAATTAATGATGCTAAACATCTTTTTATATGCTTATTGGATATTTGTATATCAGTTTTTGGAGAAATGTCTGTTCAAATAATTTCTCATTTAAAAATTGGGTTATTTGCCTTCTTATTGTTTAGTTCTAAAAATTCATTATGTAGCCCCCATGCAAGTCCTTTCCAGGTATATGATTCATGCATGAATCCTTTCTTCCATTCTGTGGGTTGTCTTTTCACTTTACTGATGTTATCTCTTGGTGTATGTATACCATTGACATTTAATGTGATTATCATCACATTTCGGAAGCATGGCAGAGTGAGGCGTCCCTGCATCTCTCCCCCAGAAACGACAATAAAATGAACATCTAAAACTCAACAAAAAACACCCAAACTGCACACCAGCATGTCTGAGCATGCTATCTGAGCATAAGAGCTATCACAGGTAGGAACTACGGATGTCGGCAGTGGACTAGGAGAAATAAAGAAGCTGCTTCTAGCAGCTCACGGAGCTACCAGTAGGAGGGGGGTGGGGCGGTGGTGAGGAGAAAGTGTGGCGATTTCCCAAACATCCCTGCTTGGGAGAGTTGTGAGTTCCACGCAACTAGTGGCAGGGCCCAGTCATCAGGGCAGAAAGCAGAGAAACGGGATGGCAGAAAACAATAGTTGATTTTTACTGGCTGTGGTTGCAAAACCAAAGCTGAGCCACAGCCCCCAACCACAGACCAAAGTGCCTATTCCCCCATAACCTCCAAGACTGAACACCGCGGAGCCCTAGGGAATCTGAGCAAACGCTACTGAAACTGTCACTGTCACTGGCAGGGACTGAAACTGAGGGTAGCAAGCATGATTAAATATCTATCAGAAAATAAAAAAAAGGCATTATTAAGGCTTTATATAAACCAGGGATCCGAGAGGCTTAGATGCCACCTACTGAAACCAAAAGAAAAGCACCTTCTTTGCAGCAGGCTAAAGAGAGACATTTGTATAATAAATCTTTCTGGAAAAAATGCAGAATATATTTCCATCATCTGTCCAGGTGGAGAAGTAGTCCATTAAACATCATGAACAACCAAGGTGACAAAGCATTTCAGAAAGAAAGAGGAAAATCTCCAGAAAATAAGATTACAGACATAGAAATATGCAACTTAAATGACAGAGAATTCAGGATGGTACTTCTGAAAAAAAATTCAATGAGATCCGAAACAAGTCATATCAAGAATTTCAGGAATTGATAAAACAGCTAGATGAGCAGAATGAGTTCTTCAGAAAGGAGATTGGAATCGTCAAAAAGAACAGCATAGATCTTCTGGAGATTAAAAACAAACAAACAAAAAAAAAACACACTGCAAAGAGTTTAAAAATGAAATAGCAGGTTTGGGAAACAGAGTCAACCAAATGGAGGAAAGGATCGGTGACATCAAAGACAGAAATCTAGAAATAAATTTAAAAGAAGAAGAGAGATATTGAAGAATGAAAAATAATGAAAGGGAAATACAAGAATTAGTTGATACCATCAAGAGAGGAAACATGAGAATAATGGGCACTATTGAAGGCAAGAAAAAAGAGTAGGGACTAGAAAGCATTTTCAGTCAAATAGTGGACGAGAATTTCCCAAATCTAAGACATGAGCTAGAGATTGGAATTCAAGAAGTCAACAGAACACCCAATTAATTCAACGCCAAAAGGTTTTCACCAAGACACATGGTATTAAAGTTATCAAAAATCAATGACAAAGAGAATTCTCAGGGCAGCCGGGAAGAAGGAAACGGTAACTTATATAGGAAAACCCATTAGATTATCATCGGACTTCTCAGCGCAAACCTTGCAAGCCAGAAAAGAATGGAATTAAAACATTTAAACTATTAAGTGAAAGGAACTACCAGCCTAGAGTAATATGTCCAGCTAAACTCTCCTTTAGATATGAAGGAGAGATAAACACCTTTCCAGACATACAAAAATTGAGGGAATTCTCCATTATGAGGCTTGCACTACAGGAAATAATGAGGGAGGTCAGCACACCTAAAACAAAATGACAAAAAAAAATACATAATCAGGAGTAAAGTGACTATTAGGCATGTAGAAGCAGAGGAGTGCAACCCTTACTAAAAACAGGGCATTATAAGCTTAAAAAATAAGAAGAGAATTGCTATAGCAAGATAGTAATGAACATTCAGCATACATTGGGACAAAT
>NW_011889441.1:502143-503512 GCF_000151845.1 Pteropus vampyrus | reverse complement strand
AAAAAAAATACATAATCAGGAGTAAAGTGACTATTAGGCATGTAGAAGCAGAGGAGTGCAACCCTTACTAAAAACAGGGCATTATAAGCTTAAAAAATAAGAAGAGAATTGCTATAGCAAGATAGTAATGAACATTCAGCATACATTGGGACAAATTGAGATAACAATGACTGAAAAGGAGAGGATTCAAAGATCTAAATTCACAAAGGGGAATGGAGATAAGACATGGGCAGAAGAAAATGGATGACTGTATATATATAACAATCCTTTACATATTTGAAATGGTAACCACACATAGAAGATTCAGAACTGAAGTATATAACATAAAATAAGAAGAACCAGAGGCAAAAACCACAAAAGCCATCCAAAATAAAGAAAACAGAAACACAAGGACAAGGAAGCAATGGAAACATCGAGTTACCAGAAAGCAAAAGATAAAATGTCTATGAGATACCTCATATTTCAGTAATCACCCTAAATGTAAATGGACTGAACTCACCAATAAAAAGGCACAGAGTTGCAGATAGATCAAAACAAAACCCAACCATATGCTGCCTCCAGGAGACACACCTCAGCTCCAAAGACAAATATAGATGCAAAGTGAAAGGATAGAAACGATATATCAAGCGAATGGCATTCAGAGAAAAACGGGCGTAACGGTACTAATATCAGACAAAATAGACTTCAAAATTAAAAAAAAAAGTAAAGAAAGATACTGAGGGACACTTCATAATGATAAAGGGAATCATGCACCCAAAAGACAGAACACTTATTAATATCTATGCTCCCAATCAGGGAGCCTCGAAATATGTAAAGCAATTACTAACAGAACTAAAGAGAGAAACAGACCAAAACACTATTGTAGTAGGGGACCTAAATACCCCACTGTCGGATATGGACAGATCATCCAAACAGAAAATTAATAAGGAAATAACATCCTTAAATGATACATTAGACCAACTGGACATAATTGACATTTACAGAGCCTTCCATCCCAAAACAGCTGCCTATACATTCTTCTCTAGTGCATGTGGAACCTTCTCAAGAATCGACCACATACTGGGACACAGAAATAGCCTTAACAAATATAAGAGAGTTGAAATCATACCAACCATATTCTCTGATCATAATACTTTGCAACTAGAGTTCAACTGCAAAAAGAAATCAGGAAGAACCTCAAATACATGGAGAGTAAACAACATGCTACTGAAGAATAACTGGGTCAGAGAAGAAATAAAAAGAGAGATCAAGAGATACATAGAAACGAATGATAATGATAGTACAACATATCAAAACTTTTGGAATACGGCAAAAGTGGTCATAAGAGGAAAGTCCATATCATTACAAGTCTATCTCCAAAAACAAGAAC
>NW_011889441.1:500676-501103 GCF_000151845.1 Pteropus vampyrus | reverse complement strand
AAGAATAACTGGGTCAGAGAAGAAATAAAAAGAGAGATCAAGAGATACATAGAAACGAATGATAATGATAGTACAACATATCAAAACTTTTGGAATACGGCAAAAGTGGTCATAAGAGGAAAGTCCATATCATTACAAGTCTATCTCCAAAAACAAGAACAAGCCCAAATAAGCAACCTAACACTTCACCTTAAAAAAAAAAAAAAAAAAACTAGAAAAGGAAGAACAAATGAAGCCAAAAGTCAGCACAAGAAAAGAAATAATCAAATTTAGAGCAGAAATAAATGAAATTGAAAACAAACAAAAAGAAAACAATAGAAAAAATAAATGCAACAAAGAGCTGGTTGTTTGAGAAGGTTAATACAATTGACAAACCCCTGGCTAGACTCACTAAAGAAAAGAGAAAGGACTCAAATAAACAAAATCA
>NW_011889441.1:498198-500626 GCF_000151845.1 Pteropus vampyrus | reverse complement strand
AAAACAAACAAAAAGAAAACAATAGAAAAAATAAATGCAACAAAGAGCTGGTTGTTTGAGAAGGTTAATACAATTGACAAACCCCTGGCTAGACTCACTAAAGAAAAGAGAAAGGACTCAAATAAACAAAATCAAGGATAAAAGAGGGGAAATTAAGAGTGACATCGCAGAAATACAAAGGATCATGCAATAATACTATGAAAAAGTATATAACACCAAATTTAATAACTTAGAAGAAATGGACCAGTACTTAGAAAAATATAATCTTTTTAGATTGAATCAAGAAGAATTGGAAAATCTAAATAGACCAACCAGCAGTATAGAAATTGAAACAGTCAATAAAAATCTACCAAAAAGTAAAGGTCTAGGACCAGATGACTTCACCAGTGAGTTCTACCAAACATTCAAGTATTTAATACTTATTCTCCTCAAACTCTTCCAAAAATCGAAGAGGGGGCAATACTTCCAAACTCATTTTATAAGGCCATTATTATTCTAATACCAAAACCTGGTAAAGATGACACAAAGAAAGAAAACTACAGACCAATATCTTTCATGAACACAGATGCAAAAATCCTAAATAAGATACTAGCGAACCGAATACAGCAACATATTAAAAAGATTATACACCATGATCAATTGGACTTCATCCCAGGGACACAGGGATGGTTCGACATATGCAAATCGATTAATGTGATACACCACATAAACAAATTAAAAAATAAGACTCATATGATCTTATCAATAGGTGCAGAAAAAGCCTTCGACAAGATACAGTATTCATTTATGATCAAAACACTTAACAAAATCGGTATAGAAGGAAAGCACTTTAACATAATAAAGACCATATATGACAAATGCTCTGCCAACATTACACTTAATGGTGAAAAAGCTAAAAACCGTCCCTCTAAGATCAGGAACAAGGCAAGGCTGTCCACTATCACCACTGCTATTCAATATAACATTGGAGGTCCTAGCAACTGCAATTAGGCAAGGAAAAGATATAAAGACATTCGAATAGGAAATGAAGAAGTCAAACCATCGCTATTTGCAGATGATATGAATCTCTATATAGAAAACCCTAAAGACTCCACAAGAACACTACTAGAAACAATAAGCAAATACAGTAAAGTTTCTGGATACAAAATCAATGTTCAAAAATCCATAGCGTTCCTATACTCTAATAATAAAGTGTCAGAAAATGAAGTAGAAAAAATAATTCCTTTCGCAACTACAACAAAACAATAAAATACCTAGAATAAATTTAACAAAACATGTGATGGACCTATATAATGAAAACTATAAGACCCTATTAAATGAAATCGAAGAAGATACAAAGAAATAGAAAGGTATTCCATAGTCTTGGATTGGAAGAATCGACATAGTTAAAATGACCATATTACCTAAAGCACTATACAGATTTAATGCAATCCCCATCAAAATCCCATTGCCATTTTTTAATGAAATAAAACAAAAAATTATCAGATTTGTATGGAAGCAGAGATGACCCTGAATTGCCAAAGCCATCTTGCGAAAAAAGATTGAAGCTGGAGGCATCCATCACTCTGCCAAACTTCAAATTATACTACAAAGTGACAGTAATCAAAATGGCATGATATTGGCAGCAAAACAGACACACAGACCAGTGGAACAGAATTGAGAGTCCAGAAAAAGGAATCCCATATTTATATGGGCAAATAATTTTCGACAAATGCCAAAAACGTAGAGTGGGGGGAAAAAAGCCTCTTCAATAAATGGTGCTCAGAAAACTGGCAAGCCACCTGCAAAAAAATGAAACTAGACTATTGTCTATCACCACACACCAAAATTAACTCAAAATGGATTAAGTACTTGAATATAAGACCTGAAACAATGAAATGCATAGAAGAAAACATAGGGACTAAACTCATGGACCTTGGACTTAAAGAGGATTTTATGAATTTGACCTCAAAAGCAAGGGAAGTAAAAGCTAAAATAAATGAATGGGACTACGTCAAACTAAAAAGCTTCTGCTCAGTGAAAGAATTCATCAACAAGGTAAAGAGACAACCATCCCAATGGGAAAATATGTTTGCAAGCAATGCCTCTGATAAGGGCCTATATCCAAAATATACAAAGAACTCACACAACTCAATATCAACAAAAAATCAAACGATCCAATCAAAAAACGAGCAGAGGACCTGAACAGACACTTCTTCCTAGAGGACATACAAATGGCCAACAAATATTTGAAAAGATGCTCAGCATCGCTAGCTATTAGGGAAATGCAAATCAAAACCACAATGAGATACCATCTCACACCTGTTAGATTAGCTATAATCAACAGGACAAGTAATAACAAATGTTGGAGAAGACGTGGAGAAAAAGGAACCCTCATCCACTGCTGGTGGGACTGCAAATTGGTACAGCCACTATGGACAACAGTATT
>NW_011889441.1:490489-497178 GCF_000151845.1 Pteropus vampyrus | reverse complement strand
AAAGGGAACTCTTAGAGCTCAGAGAGAGTAGAAGAAATCTCTTGGTTCTTTTTTTTCTTTTTTTCCATTCTCTCACGCTCCAGCCCACAAGTGACTTCTCAGTGAGAGAGGAGGTAGCAGTGAATGTGAATGGCAAAAGGAAGCTGTAGGAGCCAAATAAATGAGAGAAACTTTCCACTCTGTTCAGTGGAGCTATGGATTTAAGAAAGCCAGTCCAAACTCCATTGATTATTTTGCACTCTCTTGATTTACCTGTTACTTGGACTCTGTATGCAACACACTTACAGAATTGGGCAGCTTTAGGACAGAAAATGGGATGCCCAGGGAGCCAGAAAGTACCAGGGAGATAGCAGAGATAGAGCATAGGAAAATGATTCCATAAAGAAGTTTATGAATTCCTGGGCTTAATCCTGACTTATGCAACTGTGAGTCTGATCATTTTTAGCATACAAATATTTTGAAAACTGAGGTAATTGCCAGGCCTCGGTCCAGGTCCTAGACTGACCATTGAGTGGTGCACATATAGGAGATACCCAAATAGCACTGTAAAGGCTTTGAAAACTGAAATGCATTGGAGCTACAGAATACAGAAAGCACATTGAAACTTGTGGCTTGAACAAAACACAGTCAAATGTCTGCTAAAACAACAGATGAATCTTTCCCTTAGGACTTCAACAAGATCCAGAATCCCATTACAGAATATTCAAAATGCCAAGTTATAATCCAAAATTATTAACATACAAAGAACCATGAAAATCTCAACTTGCATGGGAAAAGAGGAAAACAAGATGGCACAACATTGGAATATGTGACAAAGCATCTATTATAAAAATGCTTGAATGGAGAATTTCTGGTTTCAGTTCCAACATGCAAAGAGTCTAGAAGTTGTCATTGTCATACTGACAACAAGAAAGGAATTGAACAAACTGAAAATCAATGCCTTTTCTTAGATCTATCGGAGAGTTGAGGTGACAGGGCAAACTGCCACCCCAAAAGCTGGAGAGATAGAGAAATAGAGAAAATAATAGCTTACCAGGAACAGAAGCTACTGGAGCAGGGAAATGTGAGTATCACTTAAATGGTAATGTCAGTGAGTTGCTCGAGGCTTAGTGTAGCTTATCTTGAGTGTTAAAAACTCCTGGGAGATATCCAAAACATACACATAACTCAATATACAAAAAACTCAACAACAATAACAGAAAAACAACTTGATTAAAATGTGGTCCAAAGACCTTAACAGACAGCTCACCAAAGAAGATAAACAGATGGCAAATTAAGCATATTAAAAGATGCTCCACATCATATGTCATCAGAGAAATGCAAATTAAAATAACAATGAGACACCACTACTACACACCTATTGGAATGGCCAGAATCTAGAACATTGACACTACCAAATGCTGGAAAGAATGTGAAGCTACAGGAACTCTCATTCATTGCTAATGGTAATGAAAAAATATAGCTAGTTTGGAAGACAGCTTGTTGGTTTCTCAAAATAAAACATACTTTTACCATATGATCCACCAATTGCTCTCCTTGTTATTTACCCAAAGGAGTTAAAAATTTATGTCTACACCAAAACCTGTGTCGGGGTGTTTTAGCAGCTTCATTCATAATTGCCCAGACTTGAAAGCAACTAAAATGTCCTTCAGTAGGCAAATGGATTAATGAGCTGTGTTACATCCAATGGAATATTATTCAAAGTAGATATTATTACTCCCATTTTCCAGACGAGGAAACTGAGGATTGGTGAAATGACCGAGCCAAGGTCATACACAATTATCTGGAAGAATTGGAATTCTAAGTCAGGTCTGTCAGATGCCAAAGGCTGCACTCATTATATTACACCCAGCTCAGAATCAGGTTTATTTAAAGATATCCAGCTCTGAAACTTTTATTATTTTTAAAACATTTTTATTAAACTATAATATACAGAAAAGCACATGGGTAATAAGGTCAATAAATAATCACAATCTGAATACACTGAAGAAACAGAACATTATTTTTCCTTATCACCATCCCCAGAAGACTTCTTGTGCCAATTTCCAGGCATTATTACTGACCAAGAAAAACCACTGTTCTATTTTGAACACCATATAATGATTTTGCCCATTACTGAACTTTATATAAATGGAATTATATAATATGTACTCTTTCATATCTTGTAGCTTTTGATCAACATTTTGATTTTGAGTTCCATCCATTTTTTAAATGCAATTGTAGTTCCTTCATTTTCATAAGCAATACAGTATTAAATTATATGGCTCTTTAACAATACATGTGTCCATTATACTATTAATAAACAGATTGTATTGAGCTTGGAGCTATTATAAATATACTGCTATAGACATTTTCATGCATGTCTTTTGGTAAATGTAATTACATTTTTGTTTGAGTAATCTTTATTGGGTAGCTGGAACTGATGACAGAGCAGAGAGGGATAGAAGTAGAGAGAGTAGGTGGAAGACTGTTATAAAAGATCAAGTATAAGGTATTGAAGGTAAAGAAAAGTATAGTAATGGTGGTTCTGGAGGGAAGAAAAGAGGAGTGGAAGAGATAAAATGCTTATGTAGAGATATCAGTTGGTGCTAAGGAATAAGGGTGATAAAGAAGTCAAAGATGGCAAAAAAAAATTTGATCCATTTAAGGAGGAAAGAAAATTGGGTGGGAATGTTCATTAGCAGTGGGAGCTTACAAGTTTGGTCCTGAAATGTTCAGTAGATGAAGAGGAAGTTGAGTATCCCACATAGGAATGTCTATCAGAAATCTGGAATCAGAGAGACAAAGCTAAGAGAAGGATGGGGGAAGGAAACAAAACCATAAGAGAGAAAACATTTTCTGGAGAATGATGATTATGATGCAGTTGGCCAAGATTAACTTGAGGAATCACCGATGTGAGGAGAGGCCAAAGAAATAGCAGTAAAGAAAACAAAGAAGGCATTGCTTGAGAGATAGAAAGATTATCTGGATAGGATTCTGTTATAGAAGACTAGAAAAGAGAATTTTGGAGAGTTATTTAGAGAGGGGTCATGTTATATTAGATTTAAGATAGACTAAAGGAAAACAAGCTTCTGAGAATGGGCCCTTGAATTTAGCAACAGGGAAGCTTTTTAAAGAGGAGGTTTCATAGAGTTTTGGTAGCATTGTAGAGTTCTGTAGTAAGTGGGTGATGAAAGAATGCCTATGAGGCTCCAAAGACTCATTTAAGAAGGGCGTCAAGAAAGAGTTTCAATAGGTTGAGGGAAAGAGTCAATGGAAAGAGAAAATGAATGATGTGTGTGGGATCTGAGTGAGTTAAGGTAACTGAAAGAGCAAGGTCTCTGATACACATATATTGAGTTGGGAGATGAGAGTAGAGAGGGAACTGATTCATCCATTCAACAAATATTTACTTGTTATAGGATAGTCACTGTGCTAGGACCTGGGGATACAGAGATTAAAAAATGCTGTCTCTACCTTCAAGTTACTTGTATAATGGGAGAAACATTTGATTATAGTATCTTCTGATAAGTACAAAATAGGAGCAGAGGATGCTGTAGAAACACATAAGAGACATTGGTCTATCTAAGAAGGCTTCTTGGAGGTGCAGACATCTGAGCTGAGGCTTGAAATTGTGAAAGGAAGAAGATAAGGAAATGACATTCTAAGATGAGAGAGTAGCTTGTGCAATGACATAGAATTTTGAGAAAGTTTTTTTTATAATTAGGGAAGTGCAAGGAGTTCAGTATGATAGAAGGGTAAAGTTCCAGAGAGGAGTTCCATAAGAAGTGTAGGCAGGAGCTGAGAAGGTAGGCAGGAGTTAGATTTTGGAGAAACAGAGAGGCAGAGGCCAGGCTTTTCTATATGTCTTTGGACTTATCCTGTGTAAGCATTTGTGAGCCACTGAGGAGTTATTTTTAGCCTTTATTGAGCTTCGTTGAGATATAATTCACATATTATATGTTATACATTTAAAGTATACAAATCAATAATTTTTAGCGTATTCACAGATTTGTGCACCCATCAACACAGCCAATTTTATAACATTTAATCACTCAAAAAGAAACTTTACACAATTTAGCTAACTATCCTGTCCCTCCATCTCCCCAACATCTTGAAGCCTAAGGAATAACTAATACACTTCCTATATCTATAGATTTCCCTATTTCGAACTTTCATATGAATGGAATCATATAATATGAGCATTTTTGCGACTGGCTTCTTTCACACAGTATAGTGTTTTCAATGTTCATTCATGCTGTAAGATATATCAGTACTTCATTCCTTTTTATGGTTAAATAATCTTCTATTGTATGGCTATACCACATTTTGCTTATACATTCATCAAATTAATGGAAATTTCAGTTTTTTCCACCTTTGCCTATTATGAATAACGCTGCTATAACATTAATGTACAAGTTTTTGTGTGGACTCTTTTTTTATTGTTTGTGGAACTACCAGACTGACTTTCAAAGTGGCTGTGCCATTTTATATACCTACCAGCAGTATATGAGGGTTCCATTTTCTCCATATCCTCATCAGCACTAGCTTTTATCTGCATTTTTTATTCTAATCATCCTAGAGGGTGTAAAGTGGTATTTCATTGTGGTTGTTTTACGTGTGTTGTTTGTGTGTTTTTTGCATTTTTCCTGATAACTAAATTTGTTGAGTATCTTTCCATGTGCTTATTGGACATTTGTATATCTTCCTTGAAGAATTTCTACTTAGATCCTTTGCCTATTTTTAATTAAGTAATTTATCTTTTTATTATGGTGTTGTAGGAGTTCTTTGTATATTCCAGATACAGGCTCCTTAGCAGATATATAATTTGCAAATATTTTTTCCTATTATCTGGGCTGTCTTTTCACTTTCTTCATGTTGTCCTTTGAAGCACTAAAATTTTAAATTTTGATGAAGTCTGTTTATCTACTTCTTCTTTTGTTACTCATGCTTTTGGTGTGATATCTAAAAATCTTTTTCCAAGTCCAAGGTCATGAAGATTTACCCCAATGTTTTCTTCTAAGAATTTTGTAGTTTCATTTGTTACATTTAGGTCTTTGGTCCATTTTGAATTAATTTCATACATGGTATGAGGTAAGGGTACAACATCATTCTTTCACATGTGGCTATCCGGTTGTCCCAGCACCATTTGTTAAAAAGACAATTTATTTTCCCATGGAATGCTTTTAGAACTTTTGTCAAAAATCAGTCAACTGTAGATGTATGGGTTAACTTTTGGATTCTTTATTCTATTTCAGTGATCTATATGTCTACTCTTTTACTGGTACCACATTGTCTTGGTTACAATTGCTTTATAATAACTTTAAATTGGGAAGTGTGAATATTCCATCTTTGTTCTTTTTTAAGATTGTTGAAAAATCTCCCAGCTTTCTTGCAATTCTATACAAATTTTAGAATTATATTGTCAATTTCTAATAGAAATTGCATTAAATCTGTAGATCAGTTTGGGAGTATTGCTATCTTAATATCAATGTGGGGTATTTTAGATCATCTTTCAACAGTGATTTGTAGTTTTCAAAGTATAAGTTTTATATTTCTTTCGTTACATTTATTCCTAAGTATTTTATTACTTTGGGTGCTATTATGAATGAAATTGTTTCTTTAATTTCATTTTTGAAGTGTTCATTGCAGGGATGGTATAAATACAACTGATTCTTATATATTGATCTTGTATCTTACAACTTTGCAGAACACAATTATTTGTTGTAATAGTTTTTAGGTACAGTCCTTAGGATTTTCTACATACAAGGTCATGTCATCTGTGAATAGAAATAGTTTTGTCTTATCTTTTTCAAACTGGATGCCTTTTATTTCTTTTTCTTGCCTAATTTCCCTGGATAGAAGCTACTATAAATTTTGAAAATAAGTGGTGAGAGCAAACACACTTGTCTTGTTCTTGATCTTAAGGGAAATGGATCCAGGCTTTTGCCATTAAGTATGACGTTAACTGTGGATTTTCATAGATGTCCTTTATTAGGATGGGAAAATTACTATTTTTTAAATTCCTGTTTTTTGAGGGCATTGCATTTTGTTAAATGATTTTATGCATCTATTGGGATGATAGCGTGAACTGTTTTTCGTTCCATTGATACGATGTATTGATATGGATGTTAAATCAACCTTCTATTCCTAGAATAAATTTCACTTGATCATGGTGTATTATTATTTTATATGTATATGAATTTAGTCTGCTATGACTTGTGAGGACTTTTGTATCTATATTCATAAGAGATATTGGGCTGAAGTTTTCGGTTCTTTAATGTCTTTACCTGGCTTTGGAATCAGGATGAACTTGTCTCATAAAATGAGTTGAGAACTATTCCCCCTTTTTATTTTTTAGAAGATTTTGTGAATAATTGGCATTATTTAAATGTTTGCCAAAATTTAACAGTAAAACCATCTCAGCCTGGGATTTTCTTAGTAGGTAATTTCATTTATTACTAATTCAGTCTCTTCACTTGCTATAAGTCCATTCAGATTGTCTAATTTTTCTTGACTCAGTTTCAATAGTTTGTGTTTTTATAGGAATTTTTCCATCTAATCTGTTATGGGTGGAATTCTGACCTCCAAAAAATATGTTGTAGTCTTAACTCCTGGAATCCATGAATGTGATTTTATTTGGAAGTAGGATCTCTGCAAATGTAATCAACTAAAATGAGGTAGTACTGGATTAAGATGAGTGTTAATCC
>NW_011889441.1:485876-488729 GCF_000151845.1 Pteropus vampyrus | reverse complement strand
GGACTATTTTATTTGAGACGTTTTATACAAACTTCATGGTAATCACAGAAGAAAAATTCAGAGATGAAACACACATGCACAAAAAAGAAGAAACAGAGAAAAACATCACAGAAAACCATCAAACTAAAATAGCATACAGAAACACAAGGAAAAAGAAAAAAATGGAGATACAGAGCAATTGGAAAACAAAAGATAAAATGATAGTAGTAAGTCCTCATATATTAATAATCAATATAAATGTAAATGGACTGAATTCACCAATCAAAAGGCACAAAGTAGCTGGATGGATTAAAAAAACAAGATCCAATCATATGCTGCCTTCAGGAGACACATCTCAGTGTCAAAGACAGCTATAAACTCAAAGTGAGGGGGTGGAAAATGATAACCTAAGCAAATGGTATCCAGAGAAAAGTGGGTCTAGCCATACTTATATCAGACAAAATATATTTCAAGACAAAAAGTGTAATAAGAGACAAAGATGAACATTTTATAGTGATAAAAGGGATAATCTATCAAGAAGACATAATATTTATTAACATATAGCACCCAACCTAGGAGCATAAAATATACAAAACAATTATTAACGGACCTAAAAGGAGAAATAGACAACTAACTCAATAATAGTAGGAGACTTTAAAACACCACTTATACCAATGGATAGGTAATCTAGAAAGAAAACCAATAAGGAAACATCAGCCTAAAATGATAAATTAGACCAGATGAATTTAATAGATATTTATAGAGCTTCCCACCCCCAAAACAATAGAATACACATTTTTCTCAAGTGCACATGAAACATTCTCAAGTATAAACCATATGTCAGGACACAAAACAATTCTCAATAATTGTTTGATATTTACTTGCCTTTTCCTAGCTTCTAGTTATTTCCAGCAATCCTTGATGTATCTTGGCTTGTAAATGCATAAACTTAAGAAGATTAAAATCATATCAAGAATCTCGTCCAACCACAGCAGTATAAAACTAGAAATCAACTACAAGAAGAAAGCTGGAAAAATCACAAATATGTAGAGATTAAACGACATGCAACTGAACAACTATTGGGTTAATTAACAACAACAACGAAGAAAACGAAAAGTTACATAGAGACGATAAAAAATGAAAATACAACATAACAAAATCTTTGGGATGCAGTAAAAGTGGTCCTAAGAGGGAAGCTATAGCAATACAGGTCTACCACAAGAAACAAAAAAAATTTAATCAATCTAACATTACACTTTAAAGAAATAGGAAAAGAAGAACAAACAAAGCCCAAAGTCACTAGAAAGAAGGAAATAATAAAAATCAGAGAAGAAATAAATAAAATAAAAAGAAAATAGAAAAAAATTAATGACACAGAGAGCTGGTTCCTTGAAAAGATAAACTGAATTGACAAACTTTTAATTAGACTCACTAAGGAAAAAAGAGAGGAGACTCAAATAAATAAAATCAGAAATGAAAGAAGTTACAATGGATAACACAGAAATACAAAGGATTATAAAAGAATACTATAAAAGTACATGCCATCAAACTGGACAACTCAGAAGAAATGGACAAATTCTTAGAAGCATACAATCTTCCTAGATATGTACACTGAATCATGAAGAATTAGAAAACCTGAATAGACCAATCAAAAGTAAGGAAATTGAAACAGTAATCAAAAGCCTCCTAAAAAAGAAAAGTCTAGGATCAGATGGCTTCACTGGTGAATTCAACAAAACATTCCCAGAATATTTAATATCTATCCTTCTCAAAGTCTTCCAAAAAATTGAAAAGGAGGGAATCCTTCCTAACTCATTTTATAAGGCCAATAATACCCTGATGCAAAAATCAGGCAAAGTCATCACAAAAAAGAAAGTTACAGGCCAATATTTCTGATAAATACATGTAAAAATCCCTAACAAAATACTAGGAAATCTAATGCAATACACTAAAAGGATCATATACCATGTACAAGTGGTATTCATTCCAGGATTGCACGGTTGTTCAAAATCTGCAAATCAATCAATGTGATGACACACATTAACAAAATGAAGGATAAAAAGCTAACATCATATACTACAGTGAAAAACTGAAAGATCAGAAACAAGGCAAGGATGCCCACTCTCACCACTTTTATTTTACATAGTACTCGAAGTCTGTTCCAGAGCAATTAGGCAATTAGGCAAAAAAATGAAATAAAATGCATTCAGACTAGAAAAGAAGTAAAATAGCTATTGTCTGTAGATGACATGATTTTGTATATAAAAAAACCCTAAAGACTCTACCAAAACTTTTAGAAATAATGAATGGAGTAAAGTTGCAGAGTGCAAAATCAGTATATCAAAATCTGTTGTGTTTTTTTTTTATACTAACAATGAACTATCAGAAAGGGAAATGAAGAAAATAATCCCACTTACAATTTCAACAAAAAGTATAAAATACATAGGAATCAACTTAACAAAAGAGATGAAAGACATGTATACTGAAAACTGCAAGACATTGGTGAAGGAATTTGAAGAAGACACAAAGAAATAGAAAGATATTCTATGTTTGTGAATTGGAAGATCTAACGTTGTTAAAATGTTCATATTACCTAAAGCAATCTACAAATTCAATGAAATCTTTATAAAAATCCCAATGGCATTTTTCACATAAAAATAGAATGAAAAATCTCCCAAATTTTAGGGAACCACAAAAAATCCTGAATAGCCAAAGCAGTTCTGAGAAAAAAGAACAAAGCCAGAGGAATCACATTCCCATATTTCAAACTACACCACAAAATTGTAGTAATCAAAACAGTGTAATGTTGGCAGAAAAACATATATATATGTTTTTCACTTGTATATAAGCAATATATTTATTTCACTTGTATAT
>NW_011889441.1:483045-485826 GCF_000151845.1 Pteropus vampyrus | reverse complement strand
TGCTCCGCTGGAGGAGACAGCTGGTCCTGTTCTTCCCAACACTAGCTAGGCAGCACAAATAGCTCCCATCCACGGGGAAAACCCTTGTTCCCAGGGATGAGGCAATCCCTCTCCTCTCTGCTTGCATATAAAACAATGCCTGCTCTTGGCTGGCTGCCTTTTTTTGCAGCTCCAATTGATCAAGTGCTGAAATCTCCTTGTATTGTGAGTAACAGATGGCATCTTTCATCCCCCTGGTCCTCCTGGTGGTTTTTCTGGAATATCCAAACCCAGGTGCAAGTTCTAGGCCTGGAGCTCCTGTGTTACAAGAAAGAATTCTCAAGGGAGCCAGGGAAAAAAGGACAGTAATCTACAAAGGAAACCCTATCTGGTTATCATCAGATTTCTTAGCAAGTACCCCACAGGCTAGGAAAGAGTGGAATGGCATATTCAAAATATTGGAACATTGAAATCACTATCTAAGAATAATACATCCAGCAAAGTTATCCTTTAGATATGAAGGAAAAATACTTTCCCAAACAAAATAAGCTGAGGGAATTTACCACCACAAAACTTGCATTACAAGAAATGTTGGAAGGATATTTTCTACCTGAAATAAAAAGACAAAACTTTGAGTAAGGTGACAAAGCCAGAAAATTGCAACTCTATTTCCGAATAGGATGGTAAACAATTATAACACAAAGGTTAAAAGGGGAGAACATTAAAATAACTATAGCTACTGCAAATTTGCAATGAATATACAATATAAAAGGGATAATTTATGACAACAAAACAAAAGGGGGGAGAAAATTTAAGGAACTTGCATAGATAAATGAAGATAGGATACTATCAGAAGAAAACGGACTATTTTATTTGAGACGTTTTATACAAACTTCATGGTAATCACAGAAGAAAAATTCAGAGATGAAACACACATGCACAAAAAAGAAGAAACAGAGAAAAACATCACAGAAAACCATCAAACTAAAATAGCATACAGAAACACAAGGAAAAAGAAAAAAATGGAGATACAGAGCAATTGGAAAACAAAAGATAAAATGATAGTAGTAAGTCCTCATATATTAATAATCAATATAAATGTAAATGGACTGAATTCACCAATCAAAAGGCACAAAGTAGCTGGATGGATTAAAAAAACAAGATCCAATCATATGCTGCCTTCAGGAGACACATCTCAGTGTCAAAGACAGCTATAAACTCAAAGTGAGGGGGTGGAAAATGATAACCTAAGCAAATGGTATCCAGAGAAAAGTGGGTCTAGCCATACTTATATCAGACAAAATATATTTCAAGACAAAAAGTGTAATAAGAGACAAAGATGAACATTTTATAGTGATAAAAGGGATAATCTATCAAGAAGACATAATATTTATTAACATATAGCACCCAACCTAGGAGCATAAAATATACAAAACAATTATTAACGGACCTAAAAGGAGAAATAGACAACTAACTCAATAATAGTAGGAGACTTTAAAACACCACTTATACCAATGGATAGGTAATCTAGAAAGAAAACCAATAAGGAAACATCAGCCTAAAATGATAAATTAGACCAGATGAATTTAATAGATATTTATAGAGCTTCCCACCCCCAAAACAATAGAATACACATTTTTCTCAAGTGCACATGAAACATTCTCAAGTATAAACCATATGTCAGGACACAAAACAATTCTCAATAATTGTTTGATATTTACTTGCCTTTTCCTAGCTTCTAGTTATTTCCAGCAATCCTTGATGTATCTTGGCTTGTAAATGCATAAACTTAAGAAGATTAAAATCATATCAAGAATCTCGTCCAACCACAGCAGTATAAAACTAGAAATCAACTACAAGAAGAAAGCTGGAAAAATCACAAATATGTAGAGATTAAACGACATGCAACTGAACAACTATTGGGTTAATTAACAACAACAACGAAGAAAACGAAAAGTTACATAGAGACGATAAAAAATGAAAATACAACATAACAAAATCTTTGGGATGCAGTAAAAGTGGTCCTAAGAGGGAAGCTATAGCAATACAGGTCTACCACAAGAAACAAAAAAAATTTAATCAATCTAACATTACACTTTAAAGAAATAGGAAAAGAAGAACAAACAAAGCCCAAAGTCACTAGAAAGAAGGAAATAATAAAAATCAGAGAAGAAATAAATAAAATAAAAAGAAAATAGAAAAAAATTAATGACACAGAGAGCTGGTTCCTTGAAAAGATAAACTGAATTGACAAACTTTTAATTAGACTCACTAAGGAAAAAAGAGAGGAGACTCAAATAAATAAAATCAGAAATGAAAGAAGTTACAATGGATAACACAGAAATACAAAGGATTATAAAAGAATACTATAAAAGTACATGCCATCAAACTGGACAACTCAGAAGAAATGGACAAATTCTTAGAAGCATACAATCTTCCTAGATATGTACACTGAATCATGAAGAATTAGAAAACCTGAATAGACCAATCAAAAGTAAGGAAATTGAAACAGTAATCAAAAGTCTCCTAAAAAAGAAAAGTCTAGGATCAGATGGCTTCACTGGTGAATTCAACAAAACATTCCCAGAATATTTAATATCTATCCTTCTCAAAGTCTTCCAAAAAATTGAAAAGGAGGGAATCCTTCCTAACTCATTTTATAAGGCCAATAATACCCTGATGCAAAAATCAGGCAAAGTCATCACAAAAAAGAAAGTTACAGGCCAATATTTCTGATAAATACATGTAAAAATCCCTAACAAAATACTAGGAAATCTAATGCAATACACTAAAAGGATCATA
>NW_011889441.1:453659-481245 GCF_000151845.1 Pteropus vampyrus | reverse complement strand
AACAAAAAGAAAACCTACCAAATAGAAGATATTTGTAAATGATACTTCTGATAAGGGATTAATATGCAAAATATAAAAAATACTCATACAACTCAACAACAACAATAACAACAAAAACAATCCAATTAAAAAATGGGCCGAGGACCTGAATAGACATCTTTCCAAAGAGGACATACAGATGATCAATAGACATATGAAGAGATACTCAGCATCACTAATCATCAGAGAAATGCAAATAAAAACCACGATGAGATATCACCTCCTACCTGTCAGAACAGCTATCATCAATAAATAAAAAAAAAACAAGTGTTGACAAGGATGTGGAGAAAAGGGAACCCTTGTGCAGCATTGGTGGGATTGCAAATTGGCACAGCTACTATGAAAAACAGTATGGAGGGTCCTCGAAAATAAAAATAGAACTACTTTATGACCCAGCACTTCCACTTGTGGGTATTTATTTGAAGGAATCCCAAACACTAATTCAAAAAGATATATGTACTCCTACTTTCACTGCAGCATTATTTACAAAGGTCAAGATATGGAAGCAATCTAATTGCCTATCAATAGATGATTGGATAAAAAGTGGTACATATATACAATGGAATATTACTTGGCCATAAACAAGAATGAAATCTTACCATTTGCAATAACATGGATGAACCTAGAGGGTATTATGCTAAGTGAAATAAGTCAGACAGAGAAAGACAAATACCATATGATCTCACTTCCATGTAGAATCTTAAGAACAAAATAAATGAACAAAGAAAACCAGACTCATAGATACAGAGAGCAAACTGATGGTTACCAGATGGGAAGGGAGTTGGAGGGCTGCTTTTAGACCATTGTTTTTCAAAACTATTATTGATATAGTTGGATTAATATCTGCCATATTCATTACTGTTTTCTATCTGTTACCTCTATTTTGTTCCTATTTTTGTCTTCTACTCTTTTCTGCTTTTTGTTTTAATTGAGCATTTGATCTCATTTTTTCTCTCTTCTTAGCATATGTTATACTTCATTTTTTTAAACCTTTTTTTAGTGGTTGTTCTAGAGTTTGCAATATACATCCACAAAGAATCCAAGTCTACTTTCAAATAACACCATACCACATTAAATGTAGTGTATCTTGTAATAACGAAATAATCCTAATTCCTTCTTCCTGTTCCTTATGTCATTCTGTCATTTATTTCACTTGTATATAAGCAAACATAAGCATATACATGTATGCATGCATAACTGAAAGATTGTTGCTATTTTTATTTCAAACAAACTGTTACCTGCTAGATCGATTAAGAAAAATGAAACTAAAAGTTTTTATTTTAATTTCACTTATTCCTTTCTTGATGCTTTTCCTTTCTTTATGTAGATCCAAGTTTCTGACCTATTTTTTTTATCTTTTCTCCATAAAAATTATTTTAACATTTCTTGTAAGGCAGGTCTAATAGCAACAAGTTCTCTCTCTCTCTCTCTCTCTCTCTCTCTCTCTCTCTCTCTCTCTTTCTCTCTCTCTCTTTTTTTTTTAAGAGAAAGTCCTTATTTCTCCTTCATATTTGAAGCATAATTTTTTAGGGTACAGAATTTTAGGTTGGTGATTTTTTTCTCTCAACACTGAATATTTCACTCCATTCATGTCTTGCTTGCATAGTTTCTGGAGAGAAAGTCAGATGTAAGTCTAATCTTTGTTCCTCTATAGGCAAGGTTCCTCCACCCACCTTTGGCTTCTTTCAGGATTTTTTATTTATCTTTGATTTTCTATAATTTGAAAAAAATATGCCTGGGTAGGTATATGGTTTATTTTTTTTTTTTTGACACTTATCCTCCTTGGTGTTCTCTGAGAATCCTGGATCTGTGGTTTGGTCTCTGATATTAATTTGGGGGCAATTCTCAGTCATTATCGTTTTACATATTTCTTCTGTTCTTTCCTCTCTTTTCTTTCTGGTATTCCCATTATGCATTTTACACCTTTTGCACTGTCCCACAGTCCTTGGATATTCTGTTCTGTGTGTTCAGTCTGTTTTCTCTTAGGTTTTCAAGGATTCTGTTGATATGTAATCTAGCTCAGTGATTCTTTCCACAGCTGTGTCCAATCTACTAGTAAGCACATCAAAGGCATTCTTCATTTCTGTTACAATGTTTTCTTATCTCTAGTATTTATTTTTGCTTTTTTCTTAAGATTTTCATCCCTCTGCTTACATTGCCCATGTGTTCTTACATGTCATCTAGTTTATCCATTAAATCCCTTAGCATATTAATTGTAGTTGTTTTAAATTCCCAGTCTGATAATTCCCACATCCCTGCCACGTTTGATTCTGTTGCTTGCTCTGTCTCTTCAATTTGTGTTTTATGCTTTCGATATGCCTTGGAATTTTTTTCTTGGTAGCCGAACATGATGTACTGGGTAAAATAAACTGCTGTGTCTTTAGTAATGCTGTGGTTAAGTGTAGGGGGAAGGGAAGCATTCTATAATTCTATGATTAAGTCTCAGTCTTTTAGGGAGCCTATGGCTCTGGACTTTGAACATCGAAAGTATTTTTCAGTCCTTTTCTCTCTACTTAGGTGGGAGAGGATGGCTAGAGGTAACTAGATTTGTATATGTCCTTTCCCCTTGTCAATTAAGCTCTGATAATAGCCCAACAGGTTAGGCTATGGTTAACTAAGTTAACCTGAAAGCAGGCCTTGTTAAGAATAGAGTACCCTGGTGCATTTCAGAATGGTTCCTTTTCCCTTTTCTCTGAAGGAAGCCTGAGGGGATTTTTCTCTGATAATTTCTACGGGAAACTGGTTGAGTTTCTGGAGGTAAATCTCACAATATTCTGGGACCCTACCATAACTGGCTCCCCCTGGAGTTTTTAACTCTTAGAGTTTTTCACACTCAACCTCTAGCAATTCCTCAATTACAGTTCATATTTTTCTAACCCAGCAGTCCTTCTCCTGGTGGTTTCTGCTCCTGAGTATACTCTGGTAAGTTGTGATCACCTTTGTCTGTCTTTCTAATGTTGGGGGCAGAAGTTTCCTATACATCCTTTATTCCTCAAATCCAAGAAGATTTGTTGATTTTTTTTCAGTCTGTTGAGCTTTTTACTTGTTGAGATGGAGTGGCAACTTCCCACCTTCTTATAAGGAACTGATAACAAGAAGCCCAATTATTATACTTTTAAACTCTAGAATTTTTATTTTCTTGGAAACAATAGTTCATGAGTTCAGTATTTGATATTTGTTCTGATCCCAGGAGGGCTCCTTCCAGCTCTCTAGTTATCCAGTTCTCTTCTACAAACTAGCCTGTGCACAGTCTAGAATTTACCTTTCTTAAAACCATGAAACTCCTCTCAATTATTTTTTACCACAGCCTCCAGTGTTCTTGAGAGTTTCCCTAGGCTTGTACCTCTTCAAGCTCTGTTTCAAATAGAGTCAGTTCTTTTGGTGAGATTAGGATCTGTTTTATGGCTTGCTTCCCCTCCCTCCCCACTCACCCCAGACCAAATCTCTGAGACAGTGCTCTGGACCTGGGGATGAGGAAATGACAAGCTTCTCTCTGAGTAGCACTCTCACTCTAGGAGTTGATCCCTTGGTGGAAGGTGGCAGTTAGAAACCTGCGGTCCTCTCAGCTTTCCTCTCCCATGGAACTACCACATCATGAGGCAGGGAAAGGTGATCAAGACCCCAGTATTCTCAGCATGCCTCACTCAAGGCAGACTCTCCATTCCATGAGTGGGGTCTGGTTGGAAGATGTGAGGTATCACCTCTTGACCACAGTGACCCAAGACTTAGCCTTAGCAATAGGTAGCTGAGGGCCGGATAAAAAATGCTGAAGTCCTGCTTCTCATGGGAAGAAAACCCTCTGACTGGAAGATAGAAGAGAGGGAGCCTTGTGTTCTTCGCTGCAGCAGTCTGGAGTGGAGTTCCCCTCCTCCCTTTGTTGAGCTGGGAGGAGAAAAGAGGGAGCAGCCTTGTTTGAAATATCATAAACTCTCACCTTTCTTATTGAATTTTTGTAGATTTTCTTGAATAGATGTCTCTTCATTTGCTGTTTGCCCTTAGGATCATTTCCAGAAATTTAAATGGTTGTTTAAAAGATATTTTTCATCAGTTTTACTGGGGAGGATGTCAGTGGATCTACTCACACTGTCATGCTGGAAGTCAATCTCCCCTGAGGAGTTTCACACTTGGTAATTACATGGTGAGGTTTGAATTTTATTTTAGTTGGGGTAGAAATATAGGGAGATCTGTTAGGAGGTTATTGTCATGAGATGAAAAAGCCTAAACTAAGGCAATAATGGGATAAGGAGGATGATAAATTAAAACTGAAAAGGCTCAGGGGTATTGGGTAGCTTAGAAAAAGAGAGAAGCCAAAGATGATTCCCAGGTTTCTGGCTTGTGTGATGAGGTGACTAGTGATGCCATTTACTGAGACAGGGAAGACAAAGTGTTTAGTAGACTTCATACTGTGGGAATTGATGGAAGATACAATTGTTGAAATGTCTTAGAGGTGCCTGTTGAACATCCAAGTCGAGTTGAATTGTTGTTTTTCTACCTAGGTCTGGAATTTAGGAGAGCGATTGGGCTGGAGACATGTTTGGGAGACAATCACATGGGAACAGTGGTGTGCTGGAGACTGCTTATAAATGGCTCATGACAGACTGCTAAATTTTCAGGTTGTGAAACATAGCAGTTATTGAAAACTATATAAGTATGTAACATAGCAGTTATTGAAAACTATATAACTATGTAATTTGTTTATATATTTTATATAATTTAATTATATAAATTATATATAATTATATTTTATATAATTTATAAATAAACTTATATAAATAAATTATATAAAATATATAAACAAATTACATAAACAAAGATAAATACCCAAAACTCATCACTTCCTATTTATTTTATTATAATCTATGCACTTGAGGTTATTTACATGCATTTATTTGTATGATCGAAATCTTATATAATGGTATGCTATTGTGCATCTCTTCTCATCTCTGTGTTCAGTGACATCATGTTGGTAAGTTGAAGTCTGCCATGGTGGAAGTATTTACACAAGGGACAATAGCAAACACTACATACAAATCAGCAAGTTTTTTTCTTCAGAGAGCCAGTGGTTAAATATTTACCAGCATACCACTGCATGGAAGCCATTTAACATAGAGATGGTAATTAAAATTATATAAATAGATATGATCCCCCATTTATATAATATACTCCAGGTAGAGTACAGAGTAGAATGAGAAGACAATCTAAGAACTGGGCTAGGAAGAGAAGCTTCAAAATCTCACATCAGAATCAACCAGTGGTTTTCAGACCAGTAAAAAGGAAATTTGCTACACTTTTCCCACTACATAGCTAGGGCATCTAGTCAGGAAGGCAAAGTGTTAGCAAGTTAGATTAATCTGTCTCCTGGAGATCAGTCATAGAGTGAGAAATTAGAGCAAGTTGCCTGGGCAAAAAAAAAATCCCACCCTGAAATCCAAATCTTGTTAAGCTAAGCTATAAAAGAACAGGAATGCCTGCATTGCCCAATTGGGCAGAAATGGGGAGGGCGACTGGGAAAAGTCTTCACATATGAAAAACCAGCCAGTAACATGACTTCTTTATTCACACATTTGTGCATCTCCACAAGGATTTATTGAGCACCTTCAAAGTCCCAAACATAGGCTAGAGACTGTGAACACAGAGTGAGTAATATATCCAGGCAGTAAGTAATGGAAAGTTGTGGTGGTCAGAGAAATCTGATTATGTAGAGTTTGAGCTGGGCTTTGAAAGTTAGCTAAGAAGTACCTAAATAGAAAGAAGGGAGTGGGGACTGTTCTCCAAATAAAGTGTAACAGAAATAGGAAAGGCCAAGAGCCAAGAATAATAACTCTTAACCCTTAAAGAATTCTTATGCCAAACACCATTCTAAGAGCTTTATGTGCATTATATCATTTAATCCTCAAAACAACCTTGTGAAGTAAAGACTATTATTATCCCAATTTTAGAGATGAGAAAACTGAGGCCACACCACAAGAAAGTATCAGAAATGGCATTAAGAATCCAGACAGTCTGGCTCCAGAGCATAAAGTTTTAACTAATCTCCTGTCTATCTCTTTGAGTGTCCAAGGTGTTTTCACCAGGGTGTGTGCTGATAGAGGCCCAACTGGAGTACAAAAACTGGGAAGTCATGAGACAGCAGAGTTTGATAGGTAAGGAGAGAGCCAAGTTTAAAGGGTCTTAAATTCTACAGACGCATCAATTTAGAGAAAGCACAACAGACTTAACTTTGAATCCTGAATCTGACATTGATTAGTTACATGATATAGGACAAAGTCAGTGGTGGCCTCCATTTCCTCACCTTTCAAATGAATATGTTAATGACAATTCTGTAAGGTTTCTGTGAAGATTAAATGAATAAAAGTGTTTAATGTGTCTATCATGAAGTAGGTCACCATAAATGAAGGCTATGACTATTATTACTTTATGACTTATAGAGTTCTCAGCCTTCAGAAGAATTAGTTGAATGTTCTTAATGATTCCTCAAAGGATCATCTAAGTCAAATTCCTAGTGAAAATACATTAATTTATTTTATCATTTCTTGTCTTGGTAACTTGTGGCACAGACTATTGGATACTCTACAGCTTTGGGTTGCTGGTACCTTACAGTTGGCAAGTATGACCAAAAACTACTTTGAGTTAGGGAAACTGCTCCATATGTGTGCCTACTGTTCCTAAGGGGTAGTGATCCTTTTGGGGTGCTTCAATTGGGGTGAGGACAACTAGAATGAAAGGAGGCCAGATCTCAACTTCTCATTTTGATATTGGTCCATTTGTCATAGCTAGACTTTGGAGATGTCTGCATTGCCCAGTTCCTTTCATCTACCTAGTCCAGTTCTAGGAAGAGAGCAGTGAATAGCTATGAAAACATAAAGTCTGGGCACCCTATTTGGACTCTGACCTCTCCCCATTTCCTAGTACACACTCTTTCTTCTCTAATTAAGTGTCACTTTATTTTTTGGATCTGCTAAGGAAATTCAACCTGAGATATCTTCCTGGAAATTCAATTGTTAGAGGTGTATAATAAAAGCATGACTAAGATTAGCTGCTATTGTCAAATTGTAAACCCCAGTTGTCAGAACTCTAAATCAGGGAGGAAAGGAGGAGCAACACCTTTTACTTTTCACGTGCAAATATCTTAATGTACAGCTGTCACCTAAAATAGAAAACCAAAAAGATTTTTCTTTTCTAGGTTCCAAATAGCTGCTATGGGATCTGAGACACTTCTTAAAGGTGAATTATAACTGAAGTAGAGTAGATTCCTCCCTGATGAATTTGTCTGCAAGTGTTCAAGTAGGCCTCAGCTGACTATCTGCAGGAGTGGCAAGGGGAACCACACTATTTTCTGCTCAGGCAATAATAGCTACCTTATCCATCAGGCAAATTGTCATATATAGCCTCAATTTTAAGAATATCCTGTTTTCTTGCAGTGGTCCTGGAGCAGGTAATCCTGATTGGGACAGTGCACATCACGGCAAGTTGCCTCACCTCTGCTACAGTAGCTCACTGCAGTGATTTGGCTGGCTTGAGCTCTTTCCCATGATTCCCTAGAGGGAAGAGTATCCTTGGATCCCATGATTCCCTAGAGGGAAGAGTATCCTTGGAGTTGGATTAAAACTGGGACAGGAAGAGAGGATGATGATTAATGGCAACTGCTTGGTCAAAGCAATTCTTGGGCCCAACAAGGAGTGTGGTGTAGGAGTTTGGGCCAGAAATTCTTGACTCTTTCACACCTCACAACTACTTTTCCTTCATAGCTGGATCTACCTTCAATTGACCACTTTTTCATCCTTTCACTGCTACCACTTTGTTCTAAGCCACCATTCACTCACTATAGCTTCTGTACCTTTGTCCCTCTACAGTCTGTTTTCCTTATAGCAGCTAGAGAGATATTTTAATTCTCAAGTTGGATCATGTCACTCCTCTGCTCCTAATCCTTCAATGACTTATTGTCTCATTCAGAGTAAAAGGCAAAGGTCTTACAATGGCTTAAGAATCCTTGCGTGATTTGCCCCTTTTTTATGCTATAATATCAGGTCCTACTACTTTGCTTCACGCTCACTCTGTTCCAGCCACACTGTTCCTTGCTGGTCCTGGGATATACCAAGAACACCCCTGCCATACGAGCTTTTCACTAGCTGTTTTCTCTGCCTGGAAAAAATTTCCCCTAAATACTCAAATAATTCACTATCTCACTTCTTTCACTTAATTAGCATAATGCCCTTTTCAGTGAGATCTTCCTGGTAGCTTTATTTAAAGTTGCAGCCAACCTTATACTTCTTTATTTTGCCTCTTACTGGTTTTATTTTTCTTATAGTACGTATCAATTTCTAATACATGACAATTATTCATTAATTTGTATATAAGCTTCATTAGGGTAAGGATTTTTGTATTAAAAAATACTTTTATATTTGTAACAACTAGCACAGGGGCTGGCATTAGTAGGTGCTCAATAAGTATTTGTAGAATTAATTTTCGTAAAAGATGCCCATGGTTCAGGAGAATGTTCTTTTCTCTAGCTTGACCTCAATTTTCCCCATTGATAACATAAGGAGGTTGGACAGGGTGATCTCTCAGGTGTTTTGCATCTCTAGAATTAGGTCTAGAGAGCTGGGTAAAAGCACACAGTCTCCGGAGCCAGATTTCTTGGGATCCTACACCTGCTACCTTGAGACAAGTTATTTCACCTCTCTAGGACCCTCAGTTTTCTTATATGAAAAATGAAGATGATAAAAATAGACCCTGTCTCAAAGGGTTGCTGTGGAGATTAAATAAATTCATCCATAAATAGGCACTTTAACACAGTGCACGACATTCAATAAACATTAACTATTGCTTTTAGTGTAATCATTAGCAAGTAGCCACATTAGCAGCCTTCCCTAGACTCAAAACCAGCTTCAGTTGCTGATAATATGGAAAAAAAGCAAAACACCCTTCATAACAGCAAACTCACTTGAGGTTTATATGCAGCTCATATGCAACTCATATGCATACAGCTGGCTGTTCCCCATCCCCCACTCCATTAGTAAGATAGTACAGCTTGTTCTCTTGTAACCTGATGTCCCTGGATGAGAGGGAAGAAAGAGAGAGGCAACATGTGATTGTTATGGCCACACACTGCATCTCAGATTCCACAGAGAAGCAAGGCATGAGGGCTTATTCACAATCAGCCACAAACCTGGCCACAGGTGGCTTCAACCAAAGTGTGTGGAATATGTCTTCACAGTGGCAGGGGCACATCATAGAGGCTCTGCTAGGAGGGCAAAGGATGATATTCAAAGCCAGCAAACTTAATTCAGACAGCTGGCCTGGTCTTTGGGGCTGGAGATGTATGGGCTTGCCAGAGAAAGGCAAGTTGTGAATAGGTTACCAGAATGAATATTAGAATAAGCCTATAGTAATGATAATCATATTAATAACTTACATTTCTTATGTATTTATTGTATACCAGGCACTTTATACATGCTTTCATTTAATTCTCCAGTGAACTCTGTAATTCTCAAACTTAGCTATATATAGGAGAATCTGAAAAACAATACCAGTGCCCAGGTTCTACTGTATTAATTAAGTCAGAATTTCTGGCAAAAAAAAATTTTTTTTAAATCTCCCCAGATAATTATAATGTACAGAAAAGGATGAGATCCATTGCATGAGGTACACACACACACACACACACACACACACACACACACACACCATATGTATTTTACAGATAAGGAAAATTAAATTCAGGAAATTTGCTCCTGGTCACCTATTAAGAATCAGCACTAGGCTATAGTGCCTCACGTTTAGTACAACACATTGTGTGCCACATGGGGAAGGCTTGAACTCAGGACTCAGAGCCAGAAATGAACTTAAACAGGACAGGTGTATTGTGGGGCCAGGTATGGCTTGGGCTGAATCCATTACACCATGTAGGCTGGGATGCCATATTCCAGAGATTGGTCAAGCAGTACCATTGGCAACTGATGCTGTTTAAGGACTTCCTGCCTCAGTCAAGATAGTCTCAGTATTGAGCAAATCACCTGTCCTAGTGATAATTATCACGAAGTAGTCCAGCTGCCATTTACCCTTCCCAACTTCCTCTGCCCATCAGATCCAGACTTAATGCAATAGCAGCAGTGACATTAGATGATTATTTCCTTTAGCACAATATATGCACCGCTGGAGGTTCACAAGATGATTTGGGAGGTAAACATATGAGCATTTTTATTTTCAATATTTATGTCTTCTTCTTAATATATATTAGGATATATGTATTTATAATACATGCAGCCTATGATTTCACAAATATTTCTTAGGACAGGGCTAAATTGATTTAAAATATTGATAAGAGACTTGAATTATATAAAAATGTTAAGTAAATAATAACAGTAGAGGTGGTTGGTGCAGAATATGGTTCCAAAATTCGGAACAGGATAGATGAATGGCTGAAGAGGAAAAAAACATTATTTAGTCATTCATTTGTTCACTCAATCATTTATTCATTCAATGCTTTTTCCACAACACTAAAGCATTTACTGGATAAAAAGTATGTGCCAGGAATCATGTTAGGTAGAGTATAGATAAATAAGAAATGATTCTTGCCTTCAAGGAGCTTACATAAAATTAAATATCCAATGGCAATTCAGTATAAAAAAAGCACAGGGCACAGTGGGAATATATAGGAGTAGGTACGTTATGGAGACAGGGACAGTGAGGATTTGGGAAGATTTCCAAGAAGAGGTGACCTAGTCATGTAAATGGGAGGGGGAGTGAGAAGATGCTACATTGAGGGAAGTAGGAACAAAGCATAGTAGTGTGAAAAAACAGCAGGTGTAAATGTGTAATAGTTGGTTGAGGGCGGGAAGGATGAAGGAGTATTCAGTTGCTATGATATAAAATATAAGATGAAGAAATAGAGAGAAGGGTGAGAAGAAAGGTAGAACTGGATTATTGCACTCTGTGAAAAGGATTTGAGCCTTATTCTTTGGACAAAGTTGGCTTTATTTCTGGGATAGAGGGTAGATAATTCAAATCCTAATTCTACTACTTTTTTTCTAACTGCATGTCAGTGGGCAAGTTGCTCTAATCTTTCTGAGCTTCAGTTTTTTCATCTTCCAAGTGGGAAAATGAATAGTACCTCTTTCTTTATATTAATTATAGAGAGTTAGATGAGATATCACCTATAAATCACTTTTCATGGTGCTTGACACACAAAGCAAGTCCCTTTCCTTGAATATTTTTCCTTGTTTTCCTCTTTAGAGATATTAACCGCATGTTTATAACATGAGCCGATCTGTATGACCCTCTCATTTCATCTCCATTGTCAATAAACTTTTAAATAACATGTGCTATATATCAGACCTTTTACTTATTTTATTTCAATTAATTTGCACAGTAGTCCCAATGACAGGATGACTGTATAGTGAAAAGTCAAGTGAAAAGGGTAGGGCTCCTACACTACCTGGACTTCAACTAGAGCAGCTATCCTTTGCTTTTTCCATAACACTAAAGATACAACAGGTGCCACATTTTTTATTTTTTCCATAGATGAAAAATATCAAGAACTGTTTCCTCATATATGTGGGAGGAAAAGAAACTAAAGACATAGGGTCTATGTGCTAGGAATTTGCTCCAGTGATCTCCACTAGCCTGTGAGTCTGCAGGCATTATTAGTATTTTTCAGAATATAGCAGTTGTATCTCCCCAGATTCTTTTTTATTAATTTGGTAAAAAAAATAACAGAAAATATACCATCTTAACCATTTAAAAATATATAGTTAAGTATCTTCACATTTTTTGTGAAATAGAGCTCCAGATTATTTTTTAATCAAAAGGAGTACTATATGAGCATGTTCATTTTGTGAGAATTTGCTGGTGTGTAAACTTAAGATTTGTTTGCTTTTCTATCTTCATGTTACACATCAAAAGAAAGGTTTTATTTTTTAAGTGATAACATTAAATAAAACACCAGTGATTATCTAAGTTAATTTATTGGCGAATAATTCACTTGGCTGTAGAAATGAGAGATGATAAATTTCTTAAATGTGAAGCAAGAACAATATTTTTTAAGTAAATAATATGATTTAGAAGAGGAAAGAGATTAGTTCAATACTAAGACATCTTAACTAGCGTAAAAGAGAATAAAAGGTCTTCTGGTTCAGATAAAATGGCATAGACTTATTTCTCCCTGCTCCTCTCCACTAAGTACAACTATAGCTCCCGGAAATAAATCCAAGTGTTCCTGTGGTCTTTGAGACTCCCTTTCCCACTGACAGGCATAGTGTGGCCAGGGAGTCTCCTGACAGCAGGACCCTTTAGAACCAGTTACCCAGCCTGGAAACTGCTTTGTGCCCATGGGCCTGAGCATGGACATAACACAGACTGGCCAGGCTGCCCTGGGAGAAAGGATCCTGCCACAACAAGTGGTCAAGTGCAGAAAGTGTTCTTCATGGAGACTCCCTTTTCCACCTATAGATACCACACAACTTAGCCCGGGGGATCAAGGGGAGTACCTTCTACCTTCATAGGTAGAACCAGCACAGACAAGTGGTAGCCCCAGAGGCACCAGATACTCCAAGCAGATCAAAGCACAACAAAGGCTCTGAAAATTAAACTGTTATTGGAACTACAGCACACAAAAGTATGCCAGGACCTGTGTGCTTGTCCAAAACAGGGAGACTGACTACTAAAATGAGGATTTACATAGGACTAGAGTTTCCTAACACAGTGGCTAAAATATCCAAGGTACATTAAAAATCACCTGTCACACCAAGAACAAAGAAAATAGCCTGAATGAAAAAAGACAACTGAATGACATCAGCACTGAAATGAATCATATGTTGGAATTATCTGACAAAGATTTTAAAGAAGCCATTATAAAAATGCTTCAGTGAACAATTGTGAACATGCTAGGAACAAATGAAAAAAAAATAGAAAATTACAGCAAAGAAATAGAAGTTATAGAAAAGAACCAAATGTAAACTGAAAAATATATTAATAGAAAAAATCTCCAGGTAATTATGATGAATGAAAAATAGCTAATCTCAAAAAGTTATGTACTGTATGATTTCATTTATTTAAAATTTTTGAAATGGCAAAATCAAAGAAATCGAGAACATTTAGTGGTTGTCAGAACTTAGGTTTTTAGTTTGAGGAGGATTGCGGAAGGGAAGCGGGTGTGGTTATAAAAAGGCAAAACAAGAGATCCTTGAGGTGATGGAACTGTTCTGTATCTTGACTCTTATGATGGGTATACAATCTTACAAAGGTGATGAGTTGTATAGAACTAAATACGTAAATGAGTACAAGTAATACTGGAGAAATTTGAATGAGATCAGTGGATTGTTTCAATGTCAATATCATGGTTGTGATATTGTACTACAGTTACCATGGGGATGGGAAACTGAATGAAGGGTTCTCAAGATCCCTCTGGATTATTTCTTTTTTTTTTCTTTTTAATATATTTTTTTTTATTTTTTAAATACAGTTGCCAGACAATATTATATTAGTTTCAGGTGTACAACATAGTGATTAGACATTTATATAACTTACAAATTGATCACCCCAATAAATCTAGTACCCATCAATAACCATACATAGTTATTATAATATTATTGACTGTCTTCCTTAGGCTGTACTTTACATCTATTTTGTAACTACCAATTTGTACTTCTTAATCCCTTCCTCTTCTTCACCCAACCCCCAACCCCTCTCCTATCTGGCAATCATCAAAATGATATCTGTATCTATGCATTTGTTTCTGTTTTGTAAGAGGCTTAACCACTAGAATACTTCTTCCATATCACCCATAAAATAAAAACAAAAACCATGTGTTTCTGTTTTGTTTGTTCATTTATTTTGCTCTTTAGATTCCACATGAAAGTGAAATCATATAGCATTTGTCTTTCTCTGTCTGATTTACTCCATTCAGCACAAGATCCTCTAGTTCCAGTCATGTCATAGCAGGTGATAAGATTTCATTCATTTTTTATGGCTGAGTAGTATTCCATTGTATATATGTACCACCTCTTCTTTATCCATTCATTCCATTGATGGACACCCAAGTTACCTCCATATCTTGGCTATTGTAAATGATGCTGCAATGAACATAGGGTTTCACATGTCCCTTCGAAGTACTCTTTTGGGTTTCTTTGGGTAAATATCCAGAAGTGGGATTACTGGGTCCTTCTTTGTATCTTGTTATAGCCTTTATTTTAAAGTCTGTTTTGTCTAGTATAAGTATTGCCTACCCAGCTTTTTCATTTATTTGTTTGTTTTCATTTTCATGAAATATCTTTTTCCATCCCTTTACTTTTAGTGTGTGTATCTTTTAATCTGAAGTGAGTCTCTTGTAGGTAGTACACATAAGGGTCTTGTTTTATTATCCATAAGCCATCCTATCTCTTGATTGGAGAACCTAATCCATTTATGTTCAAAGTAATTGTTGATAGATATGTAGTTATTGCCATTTTATTGTTCATATATATTTTTTTCTTTTTTCTTCTTCTTAGAGAAGTCCCTCCAACAGTTCCCATAATATTGCCTTGGTGGTAATGAATTTCTTTAAATTTTTCTTGCCTGAGAAGCTCTTTATCTGTCCTTCAATTCTAAATGATAGCTTTGTTGGATAGAGTAATCTCTGTTGTAGGTCCTTGCTTTTCATCACTTTGAATATTTCCTGCCAATCCCTTCTGGCCTGCAAAGTTTCTGTTGAGAAATTAGCTGACAGTCTTACGGGTGCTCCCTTGTGGGTAGCTCACTGCTTTTCTCTTGCTGCTTTTAAGATTCTCTCTTTGTATTTAAACTTTGGCATTTTCATTATGATGAGTCTTGATGTGGGCCTCTTTGGGTTCATCTTGTTTGGGACTCTGCACTTCCTGGGCTTGTACGTCTTCGTCCTTCACCAGGTTAGGGAAATTTTCAGTCATTATTTCTTGAAAAACATTTTCAATTCCTTGCTCTCATTCTCCTTCTAATACCCCTATGATGTGAATGTTGGGACACTTGCTATTGTCCCAGAGGCCTATCTGAATTATTTCTTATAGCTCCATATGAATCTATAATTATCTCAAATTAAAAGTTAAATTAAAAATTAAAAATAACATAACCTATGTTTTATTTATTTTTTTGATAATCTACATTTAAATACTTAATTAAAATGAAATTAATTCTCTGATTTGTGAAATAGAGAAAATAGAATTTTATAGTAACTAGGTTTTGCTTTGTTTTATGTTGTTGCTAGTATTGGGATAAACTTTGAATATAGAAGCTCTGTTAATATAATTATAACTTTGAAATTATATTTCTGAGCAATTTTTAGGTACAGAACCTGAAGATTTGTTGCAGAACTTACTGTAGCTTCAGATTTAGTATTATATTTAGCAGTTAAAACAATATTAATTTTTTAAGCTCCATTTTTGGGCCTATTATTAGAAATGAACTGCCATGTATATCCATTTTTAAAAATACAATAAAAATCTGTGGATTAAATTAGAAAAATAAATAAATCCTTTATGAGTTCTCACTCAGCAGTGTTAACCAAAAGTCCAATATAAATTGCTTTGCGGGGTCTTTTCACCTCCCTTTGTTATAGCAGAATTTTGTGGTTTAGGCAGTCTAGGACAAAAAAAAATACAAAAACAAAAACAAACAAACTAAAAACAGGCAGGCTCTGGTTACAATGCTCTGGTAACAAAGATCTTATTGGTCCTCTTCCAGCCCAGTATGATCCATTCAAAGGTGATCTCTGCTGTTCCTTGCACTCCCTCCATACCAGGTTCTGCTATGGGGCCTTACACTGAGGTTATTAGGGCTATAGTGCCTAATATCCAAATCTTCACACAGCTACCACCATCCAGGTCCTGTTACCTAGGTACTCTGTGTGAATAGAGGTAGAATTATTAATCTGGTAGTTCTAATTCACTCTTTCCCCCAAAGGAAGCTGTACAACTTACAGCTTTCTCCTTGTCTTGGTAACTCATTCCATCTACATGATGAGTTTAGATGAAACTTCAGTGCATATTTGGAATCACCCAAGAGCTTGTTATAAAGCTGATACAAACTGGGACCTGCTCAAAACCTCCTGGTTCCTCATTTTGTTTTTTAATCCATTCTACTGAAAGATAAAGAACAAGGTTTTTGGGCATTAACTTAGTAGTATATTGCCCTGCCATACACATAAAAGTTTTATTTGAATAAAAGGGGTGCATCCATCCCGATGATGCTAAATATCCCTTTTGACTGTAGTTTACTCTTTCTAATGGATATTTGGTTGTTCAGCTTATGGTTTAAACTGAGCAACCAGGTTTACCATGAAGATAAACTGGACACATTGTTGGAGGAAGTGCTACACAACTAGGGGGCGGATAACTTCAGAGGTAATCTTCAAAATATTTAACAACTGGCTTAGCATGGACACTAGTCAATCATAAGAGACTTTAGTGCTAGAGCAGAGTTCTAGAAACCCTTGTCGGGCTGGTTCATGGAAAGGTCTAGCAGAATCTTAGGGGAGGGCCCAGAATAATGGTAGAGGCATTTGGAGGGCTTGAGCATTAAACAGCTATTTACTGGCTAGTATGAAAATATTTCAATATTTTGACAATCAGTATGGCTGCAATATTGCATACTAGTTTCATATAAGCCCTGGATATTTTTATCATTTTCTTCCTTTCTGCTGGGGCTATTCGTTAAATACACTCTTTGCCATTATAAAAAGTCCAAAGAAGATTTCTGCAAAACCATTTCCTATCCTGAGGTTAGGGTAGAGCTTGTCTTTTGCTTGGGTCAATTCAGGCCAGACAGGTACTTTGATAGGTGCTGAGGACACTGAGTATCTGTCCTTTAGGAGCTTGTACTCAGAGGGGTTTACTGACATATAAACAGACAATGACTATACACTGTTATAAGTGCAACGATGGAGGAATTCCTAGACAAGCCTGGGGTTGAGGGTCAAAGTTCAGTGTAAGCTTCCTGAAGGAGATTGTTTGAAATGAATTCTGGAGCAGACATAGAAATTACCTAGATGAAAAGGATTAAGGACTAGGAGGTGAGGAGGACATTCCAGGCAGATTAAAAATCATGTGAGCAGGGAATTCTAAATATAGATCTGTATTGCTAGAACATGAAATAAAGGACAAGAGAGGTTGTTAGAGCCTAGATCATGGAATGCTTGAATCAAATGCTGAAGAGCTTGGAATTTATCCTGTGGTTGATGGGGTCCATTGAAGAGTTTTAAGTAGGGCATTATCATAACCATTTAAGAAAAATCAGCTTGTTAGTAGGGCTACTACACTGCATCGAGTGAGTGATGTTACCCAGAGTTATGCAATGTGGCAGTCCTGCTTAGCAGCACTATGAAAGATGGGTTTGAAAGGGGTAAAACTAGAAGCAGTACAGCCTTTTAAGGAAGACTATTGCAATTTTCCAGACAGAAGATAATGAAGATCTGAACTAGGGCAGCAGTAATAGAGAGGAAAATATAATTCAAGGAAAAGGTAGAAAGTTAACTAAGATATTAGGACTTGGAGGATTGGATATAGAGAGGCGGTGAGAGGGAGAAATGAAGGATGGCTCTTAGCTTTCTGGGTTGGGTGACTAGATGTTACAATCAATTTAAGATAGGGTAGCAGATAGAATATTACAAAGGTTGAAATAGGAAGGATATGAGTGCACATTTGGACAGAGAGAGGTGTAGTTGTCCAGTGAAGAGTTGAATACATGTCAGAAGCTTAGGCAGGACCAGCTACATAATTTGTAAGTTCCAACACAAAATTAAAATGCAGAGTCATTTGTTCAAAAGTTATGAATTTCAAGGAAGTGACAGCAGAGCATTAAACCAAGTGCAGAACCCTTCTAAGCATGGGGCCCTGTGAGCCTGCACAAGGTGCATGCCCATGAGGCCAGTCCTGATCTTAGCAAAGGAGTCAGGGTAGTAGATATAAATTTGGGAATCACTGGCATATAGATTGTCTTTTAAATCATGAAAGCAGACAAGATTATATAAAGAAAACTTTTAGAGTGAGAAGAGCAGAAGGTTGAGGCTAAACTCCAGGGAACACCAGCAGTTAAAGAATAGACAGAGAAAAGAAAGCCTTGAAGGAAACTGTGTATGACAACTGTATAGGCAAGAGAGGTAGAAGTTAAAAGAATAGATTTTGGATCCAGACTGTTTCTTAGTAGGAGTAACAAAAGCAAAATGTAACCCAGAAAAGAGCATGTCTTGGAAGCCAAAGGAGGAGAGGATCAAGAAATTTGATCACAAATATAAAATACAATGGAAAGAGCCCTAAAGATAACACTGAAACTTAGCCATTAAACTTGACAATTTAGAAGGTCATTGTTGATCTTGAAGAGAGGGAGCAGTGAGATGAAAAGTGGAATCCAGATTTCAATTCATTAAAGAATGAAGTGAAGACAGTGTGTCTGTGTACATTAACCTTTTAAAGTTTGACTATGAAAGGAGGAGAGGAGGTGGGAGGGGAAAAAGAAGAAGGAAAGACAGATGGGCATAGTAGATTGTTTTAGCATATTTATAGGATGAAGCAGTGGAATAAGAAGTCAAAGGTGTTAGAGAAAGAGGACAATTGGTGGTGAAAGGGCTCAGAGGAGACAGAAGAGATGCTTTATTCTTGAAGCTAGAGGGGAAAAGGCAAGGATGAATGTACATGCAGATGCATTTACCAGTAAGGAGGTGGCAACCTGAGAGAAGACTATGTCAGATAGCCTCCATTGTTTCGTTTGGAAGATTTTTAAAATAATTAAATATAAGTATTATACAAAAAAGTACATAAATCATGAGTGTATATAGTTCAATGATCACAAAGTGAATACACATATGTAACTATTATTCAGGATAAGAAATAAATATCAGCACCCAGGAAGGGGCTTCTACCTGTGTCCCTTTCTATCACATGCCCCTCCACTTTGCTCAAAGATAAATATGATGTGACTTTTGTGGTAATCATTTCCTAGCATTTCTTTATACCTTTACCAATTAGGTGTGCATCCCTAAATACTATAGTTAGATTTTGTCTTTTTTGAAATTTATATGATTGGAATAGTGTCAACAAAAGTTCACTGCTACCAGTCCAATACCAACAGGAGTCCCCAATCTGTGGTGCAGTGGAAGGAGAAATTTTACTCCTTTTGATGTAACAGTTTGGAAACCAGGGAAACACATCCTCCAAAGGAACCAAAAGTGTGCCCTCGCCCCAGACAAAGGGGAGTCTCACTTTATATGGAGCAAAATGCCTGCCCTAGCCCCCAATTGGTCCATTTTTGTGCAAATGAGGGATCCAAATTTGCACAGTCTGATTGGTCCAAGTAGCACTGTCCTAATTGGTTGGCTTCACACTTTCTGATTGGTTGCTACGAACTCACTCTGATTGTTTGTTACGAACTCACTCTGATTGTTCTGTAAAGATGCAAATGAGAATATAGCTGTACAGCTTCGATTCTATGGGTGGGTCTCATTCCATGGGTCAAAATATGATTCCAGAAACTCCTTTATAGGGTAGGCTCAAATTTCAGGAATGTAGTGCAAAAGGCTTGACAGCTCAGTCTGAGGCTTTTCCCTGAAATGCAATGTGAGTGAGAGGCCTCTGTCAGCAATGGCTATTCGACTCTGATTATGAATTTGAGCCCAGTTAACCACAAGGAGTCCTTGTTGGCAGGAATATTTCTTCTCAAGGTCAACAATAGTATACTCTGTCTTCTTTTGTGTCTGACTTCTCTTAAGCAAGATTACGTTTGTGGGATCCCTCCATATTGTTTCATGTACTATAATATTTTTATTTTCATAGCTGTATAGTAGTTTATTATACAAATACAGAAAAATATATCCTTTGACATTGAAGGAAATTTAGATTGTATCTAGTTTTTGGCTGTTCTGAAGAAAGTTGCATATTATTTGGGTGTATTTTCAAAAATTTCTGTTCCATTTATTAGCTAGAATATACCTTTGGAGTCATAGTGTAAGCATATCTTCCATTTTAATGATAATGCCAAAATATTTTACAAAGTGCTTGTACCAATTTATATTCCCAACAACAGTGTATAAAAGTTACTGTTTATCTACATCCTCTCCTATAGTTGACGTTTGTTATACTTTTAAATTTTAGACATATAGATGGATGTATTTTTATGTTTATTAATCATTTGGATTTTCTCCTTTGTGAAGTGACTTTTCAAGTATTTCCCTTATTTTTATATTGTGCTATCTGTCTCTTATTAACGTGTAGGAATTTTTTTTTTTATAGATTCTGGATACAAGTCTTTTATAGATTATATATTTTGTAAATATTTTCTCCCCACTCCAAGGGTATGAAGATATTCCCTTATGTAATTTTCCATAAATTTGACTGTCAAAGTTTACAATTATACCACTCACTTTCAGGTCTATAATCTATCTGGTGTTGGTGTAAAATAAGGCTCCATTTAATTTTGTTTCCCATATGGATACCCAATTGTTCCAGCACCATTTATCAAAAAAAAAAAAAGAACTTCCTTCATCCACTGCTCTGTAGTACCATTTATTCATAAAACAAGTATCCATATAAGTGAAAGTCCTTTGGTGTGTTCTAGTGTGTCTTATGGGTTTCCTTTCTAAACTTGTGTCAATACCATACTACTTTAATGACAATAGCTCTATAATAAGTCTTGGTATCTGATAAAGCAAGTCTTCCCACCTCATTCCTTTATATTAAGAGTGCCTTGGATAGTTTTGACCCTTTGCATTTACACATATATTTTAGAATCAGGGTATCAAAATCTAAACACACACCCACCAAAAACCCTGATTGGATTCTTGTTGGGATTGCAGTAAATCTATAGATCAATTTAGGGAGAATTGACATTTTTATAGTATTGAGTGATGCAATTCATGGATATAGTATATGTCTCCTTCATAAGGATCTTCAATATGCCTGTTTCAGTCTGTTGGGGTTGCTGTAACAGAATACCACAGACTGTGCTTATAAACAACAGAAATTTATTTCTTATGGTTCTGGATGCTAAAAAGTCCAAGATCTAGGAACCTGCAGATTTAGTGTCTAGTGAGATATCACTTCCTTATTCATAGATAGCCATGTTATCATTGTGTCCTCATGTGACAGTAAGAATGAGGAAGCTCTGTGGGGCCTCTTTTATAAAGGCACTAGTCCCATTCATGAAGGTTCCACTCTCATAACCTAATCAGTTCCCAAAAGCCTAACCTCCTAATACCATCACACTGGGGATTAGATTTCAACATATGAATTTGAAGGTACACATTCAGTCTATAGCAATGCCTTCCAATTAATTTTCATAATTTTCCCTAAAGTGTTATTGCTCATTATTTGTTAGGTTGGCTGTTATATCTTCAGTATTTCTGATGCTATCATAAGAGTGTCTTTTAAGAATTTTGTTTTCTAACTCTTTGTTTATGGAATGTAAACATGTAATTGATTTTTAGGTTTTATTTTTAATGTAGATACAGTAAAAGTTACTCTTTTGGTGTACAGTTCTATGAGTTTTGACAAGTGCATAGTATTGTCTAACCACCACCACAATGAAGATACAGAACAATTCCACTACCCCCCAAAATATCCTTGAGCCTGTTTTTTGTAGTTAAACCTTCCTCTCCAACCTTTAACCTCTATAACTAAATGATCTGTTTTCCATTTCTATAGTAGTGCCTTTTTCAGAACATTATATATGGATTCATATAGTATATATCCTTTTAAAACTGGTTCCTTTTATATATCAATAGTGTTTTTTTTTTAAATTTATGAGTGATATTCCATTATATGGATGTATCACTGTTTGTTTATCCATTCATCATTTGAGAGATTGCTGGGTTGTTTCCCGTTTTTGTCAAGAATAAATCTGCAATAAACATTTATATACAGATTTTTTATGTGAACATAGGTTTTCATTTTACTTAAGCAATTACCAAAAAGTGAGATTGCTGGGTTGTGTGACAAATGTACGTTTAACTTCAAAGGAAATTGCCAAATTGTTTTTCAAAGTAATTACCATTTTTCATTCCCACTAACAATGTATAAGAATTCTAGTTGCTGTGTCAGCATTTAGTATTGTCAGTTTTTTAAAATTTGTTTTTATTTATAGTTGGCATACAATATTATATTACTTTCAAGTGCAGTGATTCAATGTTTATATACCTTATGAAGTGATCACCATAATAGTCTAGTAGTCATCTGTCACCATACATAATTATTACAGTATTATTGATTATATTCTCTATGCTGTTCATTACATCCCTGTGACTTATAACTGGAACTTTGGACTTTTTAATCCCCTTCCCCTTTTCTGCCCACCCGCTTTCTCCTTCTCTTCTGGCAACCATCAGTGTGTCCTCTGTATCTAAGAGTTTTTTTCTGTTTTGATTTTTTTTTTATTTTGTTCTTTTCTTTTATTTTTTTGAATTAAGTTTATTGGGGTAACATTGGTTAATACAATTATATAATTTTCAGGTGTACATTATGATTTGACATCCGTATATTCTATTGTGTGTTTGTCACCCAAAGTCCAGTTTCCTTCAGCTACCATATATTTGATCCCATTGCCCACTTCACCCTCACCCTACCCTCCTATATTTGACCCCCTTTACCCCGTCTACCACCCCTCTCCTTCCCTACCTCCTAAACTCCATGTTCATGAGTCTCTGTTTGTCTTGTTCCTTTGTTACTTTTAGGTTTATATCACACATATAAGTGATATCATGTGATTTTCAGCTTTTTCTGTCTGGCTTATTTTGCTTAGCATGATTATCTCAAGGTCCAACCATGTTGTCGCAAATGGCAGTATTTTATCTTTTCTTATGGCTGAGTAATATTCCATTGTATATATGTACCACAACTTCTTTAGTCCATTATCTATTGTAGGATACTTCAATTGCTTCCATTTCCTGGCCACTGTGAATAATGCTGCTATGAACATCAGTGTACAAATATCTTTATGGATATGAATTTTCAAGTCTTTGGGGGTAAACTCCCAGTAGAGGGATTGCTGGATCATATGGTAGATCAATTCTTAGTCTTTTGAGGAACCTCCGTACTGTTTTCCATAGCGGCTGAACCAATTTGCAGTCCCACCAGCAGTGTATGAGGGTTCCTATTTCTCCACATCCTCTACAGTATTAGTTATTACATGTCCTGTTGATTATAGCTATTCTAATAGGTGTGAGATTGTATCTCATTGTGGTTTTGATTTGCATTTTCCTGATAGCTAGCAATGTTGAGCATCTTTTCAAATATTTGTTGGCCATTTGTATGTCCTCTAGGGAAAAGTGTCTGTTCAGATCCTCTGCTCATTTTTTGATTGGATTTTTTTGTTGTTGTTATTGAATCATATGAGTTATTTGTATATTTTGGATATTAGGCCCTTATCGGAGGTGTTGCTTGCAAATATATTTTCCCATTTGGATGGTTGTCTCTTTACCTTGTTGACAGTTTCTTTAGCAGAGCAAAAGCTTTTTAATTTGATGTAGTACCATTCATTTATTTTTTTCTTTTACTTTTCTTGCCTATGAGGTCAAATTCATAAAATCTTCTTTAAGTCTAAGGTCTTTGAGTTTAGTTCCTAAGTTTTCTTCTCTGCATTTTATTGTTGTAGGTCTTATATTCAGGTCCTTAATCCATTTTGAGCTAATTTTGGTGTGTGGTGATAGACAACAGTCTAGTTTCATTCTTTTGCAGATGACCTTCCAGTTTTCCCAGCACCATTTATAGAAGAGGCTTTCCTTTCTCCATGGTATGTTTTTTTTTTTTTTTGTTGTTGTTGTTGTTGAAAATTATTTGCCCATATAAATATGGGTTTACTTATGGACCCTCAATTCTGTTCCTCTGGTCCGTGTGTCTGTTTTGCTGGCAATACCATGCTGTTTTGATTATTGTCATTTGTGGTATAATTTGAAGTCTGGTAGAGCGATGCCTCCAGACTCGTTCTTTTTTCTCAAGATGGATTTGGCAATTCGGGGTCTTTTGTGCTTCCACACAAATATGATGATGTTTTGTTCTATTTCTTTAAAAAATACCAATGGGACTTTGATGGGGATTGCATTAAATCTGTATAATGCTTTAGGTAATATGGTCATTTTAACTATGTTGATTCTTCCAATCCAAGAACATGGATATCTTTCCATTTCTTTGTATCTTCTTCGATTTCTTTTAATAGGATCTTGTAGTTTTCATTTTATAGGTCCTTCACATGTTTCATTAAATTTATTCCTAGTTATTTTATTATTATTGTTGCTATTGTGAAAGAAATTATTTTTCTACTTCTTTTTCTGACACTTTATTATTAGAGTATAGGAACGCTATGAATTTTTGAACGTTGATTTTGTATCCTGAAACTTTACTGTATTTGCTTATTGTTTCTAGTAGTGTTCTTGTGGAGTCTTTAGGGTTTTCTATATAGAGATTCATGTCATCTGCAAATAGTGACGGTTTGACTTCTTCATTTCCTATTCGAATGTCTTTATATCTTTCCCTTGCCTGATTGCAGTTGCTAGGACCTCCAATGTTATATTGAATAAGAGTGGCAATAGAGGACAGCCTTGCCTTGCTCCTAATCTTAGAGGGACAGTTTTTAGTTTTTCACCATTAAGTATAATGTTGGCTGAGGGTTTGTCATATACAGTCTTATGTTAAGTAGGGTATTTTCCTTCTATGACGATTTTGTTAAGTGTTTTGATCATAAATGAATACTGTATATTGTCAAAGGCTTTTTCTGCATCTATTGATATCATTATATAATTCTTATTTTTAAATTTGCTGATGCGGTGTATCACATTAATCGATATGCGTATGTTGAACCATCCCTGGCCCCTGGGATGAAATCTACTTGATCGTGGTGTGTAACCTTTTTAATATGTTGCTGTATTCGGTTTGCTAGTATTTTATTTAGGATTTTTGCATTTGTGTTCATGAGAGATACTGGCATATAGTTTTCTTTTTTTGTCTTATCCTTATCAGGTTTTGGTATCACAGTAATATTGACCTCATAAAATGAGTTGGGAAGTATTGTCTCCTCTTCCACTTTTTAGAAGAGTTCGAGGAGAATAGGTATTAAATCTTCTTTGAATGTTTGGTAGAATTTACTGGTGAAGCCATCTGGTCCTGGACTTTTACTTTTTGATAGGTTTCTGATAATTGTTTCAATTTCCATACTTTTGATCGGTCTATTTAGATTTTCCAGTTCTTCTTGATTCAGTCTAGGAAGATTGTATTTTTCTAAATACTGGTCCATTTCTTCTAGGTTATTATATTTGGTGTTATATACTTTTTCACAGCATTCTTGTATGATCTCTTGTATTTCTGCAATATCAGTCATAATTTCCCATCGTTTATCCTTCATTTTGTTTATTTGTGTCCTTTCTCTTTTTTCTTTAAAAGAGAGTCTATTAAAACATTTGTCAATTTTATTAAGCTTCTCAAAGAACCAGCTCTTTGTTGCAATTATTTTTTCTATTATTTTTTGTTTTCAATTTTATATATTTCTGCTCTAATATTGATTATTTTTTTCCCTTCTGCTGACTTTAGGCTTCATTTGTTCTTCCCATTCTAGTCTTATAAGATGAAGTGTTAGGTTGTATATTTGGGCTTGTTTTTGTTTTTGGAGATAGGCCTGTAATGATATGAACTTTCCTTTTATGACCTCTTTTGCCATGTCCCCAAAATTTTGATATGTTGTACTATCACTATCAGTCATTTCTATGTATCTCTTGATCTTTTTTTTCTTCTTCCCTGACCCAGTTATTCTTCAGTAGCATGTTGTTTAATCTCCATGTATTTGTGGTTCTTCCTGATTTCTTTTTGCAGTTGATCTCTAGTTTCAAAGCATTATGATCAGAGAATATGGTTGGTATGATTTCAACCCTTTTATATTTGTTGAGGTTATCTCTGTGTCCCAGTATGTGGTCGATTCTTGAGATGATCCATGTGCACTAGAGAAGAATGTATAAGCAGCTGTTTTGGGTTCAAAGGCTCTGTAAATGTCAATTATGTCCAGTTGGACTAATGTGTCAGTTAAGGATGATATTTCCTTTCTGTTTGGATGATCTGTCCATATCTGACAGTAGGATATTTAGGTCCCTTACTACAATAGTGTTTTGGTCTGTTTCTCCCTTTAGTTTTGTTAATAATTGATTTACATGTTTCAGGTCTCCCTAATTGGGAGCATAGATATTAATAAGTGTTATTTCTTCTTGGTGCATGATTCCCTTTTTCATTACGAAGTGTCTCTCATTATCTTCCTTTACTTTGTTTATTTTGAAGTCTAATTTGTCTGATATTAGTATTGCTACTCCTGCTTTTCTCTGAATGCCATTCACTTGAAATATCATTTCCCACCCTTTCACTTTGAGTCTGTACTTGTCTTTGGAGCTGAGATGCGTCTCCTGGAGGCAGCATATGGTGGAATTTTGTTTTTTGGTCCATTCTGCAACTCTTTGCCTTTTTATTGGTGAGTTCAGTCCATTTACATTTAGGGTGATTATTGAAATATGAGATCGTCTTACAGTCATTTTATCTTTTACTTTCTGGTAGCTTGGCTTTTCCATTGCTTCCTTGTACTTGTGTTTCTGTTTTCTTTAATTTGGTTCCCTTTTGTGGGTTTTGCCTCTGGTTCTTCTTGTTTTATGTTATATACTTCAGTTCTGCATCTTTGATGTGTGATTACCGTTACGAATATGTAAAGGATAGTTATATATATACAATAGTCCATCTTCTTATGCACGTGCCTTATCTGCATTTCTCTTTGTGAATTTGGATCTTTGAATCCTCCTCTTTTCAGTCATTGTTGTCTCAATTTTTCCCTGTGTATGCTGAACGTTCACTGTTATCTTGTTATAACAATTCAGTCATTATTTAAGCTTTATGCCCTGTTTTTAGTAAGGGTTGCATTCCTCTGCTTCTATTTGCCTGATAATCACTTTACTCCTAATTATGTATTTTGCTGTTGTTATTGTTATTTTGTTTTAGGTGAGCCGATGCCTTGCAGTATGTGCTGTAGTGCAGGCCTCATAGTGGAGAATTCTCTCAATTTTTGTATGTCTGGAAAGGTCTTAATTTCTCCTTCATATTTAAAGGAGAGCTTAGCTGGATACATTATTCTAGCCTGGTAGTTGCTTTCACTTAATAGTTTAAATATTTGTTTATACTCCTTTCTGGCTTGTAAAGTTTGTGCTGATAAGTCCGATGATAGTCTAATGGGTTTCCTTTATATGTTACCATTTTCTTCTCTCTGGCTGCCCTGAGAATTCTATCTTTGTCGTTGATTTTTGATAATTTTAATACAATGTGCCTTGGTGAAGTCCTTTTTGAGTTGAGATAATTGGGTGTTCTCCTGACTTCTTGAATTTCTAGCTCCAGCTCATTCCTTAGATTTGGGAAATTCTCATCCACTATTTGTCTGAAAATGCTTTCTAGTCCTTGCTTCTGTTCTCCCCCTTTGATAATGCTCATCGTTCTTATGTTTCCTCTCATGATGGTATCAGCCAGTTCTTGAATTTGTCTTTCATTATTTTTCATTCTTCGGTATCTCTCTTCTTCCTTCTGATTTAATTCTAGATTTT
>NW_011889441.1:451190-453609 GCF_000151845.1 Pteropus vampyrus | reverse complement strand
ACTGATCCTTTCCTCCATTTGGTCGACTGTATTTCCCAAGCTTGCTATTTCATTTTTCAACTCTTGCAGTGTGTGTTTTTTTTTATCTCCAGAATATCTGTTTTGTTCTTCTTGAGGGTTTCAATTTCCTTGTTCTGCTCATGCAGTTGTTTTTTCAATTCCTGAAATTGTTGATATTATTTGTTTTCGATATCATTGAGTTTTTTTCAGAAGTACCATCCTGAATTCTTTGTCACTTAAGTCGCACATTTCTATGTCTGTAAGCTTATTTTCTGGAGGTTTTTCTCTTTCTTTCTGAAATGCCTTGTCATCTTTGTTGTTCATGGTGTTTAATGGACTATTTCTCTGCCTGGGCATTAATAGAAGTGTATTCTGTTGTTTCTCCAGAAGGAAGATTTATTATATAAAGGTCTCTCTTTAGCCTGCTGCAAAGAATGTGCTTTTCTTTTGGTTTCCAGTAGGTGGTGTCTAAACCTCTTGGATCCCTGCTTTATATAAAACCTAAAAATGACTTTTTACTTTTTTGTAGATATTTAATCCTACTCGCTACTCTCAGTATCAGTCCCTGCCAATGTCAGCAACAGTCTCGGCAGTGTTTGATCAGACTCCCCTTGGGTTCTGCGGTGCTCGGACTCGGAGGGTATGGGGTGAGGGGCCCTCTGAGTTGGGAGTTGGAGGCTGCGGCTCAGTCTCGGTTTTGCAACTGAGGCTGGTAAAAATCCTGTCCTGTCCAGCTTCTCTGTCTTCTGCCCGGCTGACTGGGCCCTGCCACCAGCCACAGTGTGCTCACTGAAGTCTCAGACAGGGCTGTTCAGGGAAGTTCCTGTGCCTTCACTCCTCCCCCTCCTCCTGCAGGGAGCTCCGGTGCCTTTGAGAGGCAGCTTCTTTATTACTCCTTGTCCACCTCCCGACACCCAGGGTTCTGACCTGTGGTAGCTCTTATGCACAGACCCAACGCTCAAATGTGCTGGTGTACAGTTTGGGTGTTTTTTGTTGACTTTTAGATGTTCAGCTTATTGTTGTTTCAAGGGGAGAGATCTAGGGACGTCTCTCACTCAGCCATGTTTCCGCCCCTTAACCAGTTGTGAGTTTTTTAAGAACAGTTTTTTATTGAGGTGTAATTTACATATCATAAAATTCACCTCTTGTAAGTATACATTTCAATAATTTTTAGTAAGTTTATATTTTTATGCAACCATCATCAAATCCAGTTTTCAAACATTTCCTATCAACCCCAACATCAATTCCTCAAATCCATTTGTCATCAAGCCCTGCTTTCATCCCCAGTCCCAGGCAACCTGCTTTCTTCTCTAATAATTTGCCTTTTTTTCCCCTGCAATTTTATGTAGAGAATACTGTCCGTATTTCCTCTATTTGGCCACTTGTGGTGGTAGTATTCCCTCCTCCTACTGCTTCCAAGCCTATCAGTGTCTCTAGGTGGGTGAAAGGACTCATCAACCCATAGAATACAAAGAATGCTTTCCATGTTGGGTCACTTGTTGTGGTGGGATTACCCCTCCTGGTGTCACTGGAGTTACTGGGCATCTCTAGGTGAAGGAGGCAACTCTTTGGCCTACATAAATGAAAAGTACTTCCACTTTCACTTATTATTTGGGCTCCCTCTTTATCATCCTTGCCAGTCCCACTGGGCCAAACTGGAGTTGTCAGCAGGACTCCCATTTGGTCCGGAGAAGGCATGAGCTTACTTGAGTCACCTCCATCTAATATGTTAGTATCAGGAGATGTCAGGCCTGGGTCACCTTCTGTTACTGGTTGTAAGATGCCCAACTGCTGTGATTTTTCCTCCAGTTCTGGGGTCTCTATCCAGTCCATTTTCCTCTCTTTACCATTCAGAGTCCTCTTATGGTTGCTCCTTGTGTTATGTTATAGTTATACTTAGCAAGGAGAAACAGAGAGAGATGAGTCTATGCCATCTTGTCTGGATCAAAGTCCCTAGAGCATTTACATTTACCGTAACTATTGATATGTTTGGGCTTAAATCTTTCATTTTGTGTGTGTTTGTTTGTTCTCTTTGTTCCCTCTGATCTTCATTTTTGTTTTTATTTTCCTACTTTCTTGTGAGTTATATCAAATTATTTATTTATTTGTTAGAAAAAGATTTATTAAAGGTATATTTTAGAAGGGGATTGGCCATGCTAAGGAAGACTGTGGCCTTGCAGAATTTGGGAGGTGAAAAGATAAAAGAAATGAAGAACAGAGTATGTTCCAAGGGAGGAGCTAGTTCTCAGTGAAGAGAGCTGTAATCTACATCAAGATTCTTTAGAATTCCATTTTGATTCCCCTGGTGTTTGAGGTGTCTCTTGATATATTTCCTCAATACGTTGAGAATCACATCAGACAAAATTATAATTTTTATCTCAATTATCAAACATAAATTAGAAAATTCAAGAAGAGAAAG
>NW_011889441.1:442991-451140 GCF_000151845.1 Pteropus vampyrus | reverse complement strand
TCCGTATTTCCTCTATTTGGCCACTTGTGGTGGTAGTATTCCCTCCTCCTACTGCTTCCAAGCCTATCAGTGTCTCTAGGTGGGTGAAAGGACTCATCAACCCATAGAATACAAAGAATGCTTTCCATGTTGGGTCACTTGTTGTGGTGGGATTACCCCTCCTGGTGTCACTGGAGTTACTGGGCATCTCTAGGTGAAGGAGGCAACTCTTTGGCCTACATAAATGAAAAGTACTTCCACTTTCACTTATTATTTGGGCTCCCTCTTTATCATCCTTGCCAGTCCCACTGGGCCAAACTGGAGTTGTCAGCAGGACTCCCATTTGGTCCGGAGAAGGCATGAGCTTACTTGAGTCACCTCCATCTAATATGTTAGTATCAGGAGATGTCAGGCCTGGGTCACCTTCTGTTACTGGTTGTAAGATGCCCAACTGCTGTGATTTTTCCTCCAGTTCTGGGGTCTCTATCCAGTCCATTTTCCTCTCTTTACCATTCAGAGTCCTCTTATGGTTGCTCCTTGTGTTATGTTATAGTTATACTTAGCAAGGAGAAACAGAGAGAGATGAGTCTATGCCATCTTGTCTGGATCAAAGTCCCTAGAGCATTTACATTTACCGTAACTATTGATATGTTTGGGCTTAAATCTTTCATTTTGTGTGTGTTTGTTTGTTCTCTTTGTTCCCTCTGATCTTCATTTTTGTTTTTATTTTCCTACTTTCTTGTGAGTTATATCAAATTATTTATTTATTTGTTAGAAAAAGATTTATTAAAGGTATATTTTAGAAGGGGATTGGCCATGCTAAGGAAGACTGTGGCCTTGCAGAATTTGGGAGGTGAAAAGATAAAAGAAATGAAGAACAGAGTATGTTCCAAGGGAGGAGCTAGTTCTCAGTGAAGAGAGCTGTAATCTACATCAAGATTCTTTAGAATTCCATTTTGATTCCCCTGGTGTTTGAGGTGTCTCTTGATATATTTCCTCAATACGTTGAGAATCACATCAGACAAAATTATAATTTTTATCTCAATTATCAAACATAAATTAGAAAATTCAAGAAGAGAAAGTCTATTGCATTTACCCATAATTTTGTTCTTCCATTGTTATTTTTTCTTTCCTGATATTCAAAGATTTCTTTAAAAAATCATTTCTTTTATGCTTCAAGGACTTCCTTTAGGCACAGAATAGGTCTGCCAGTGGAAAATTTTCTTAGTTTTCCTTTACCTAATTATTTCTTGATGTCCCATTTATTTCTGAAAGATATGTTCACTGGATATAGAGATTGGCCTGTGATTTCTCTTTCCTGTCATTTCATTGTCTTAATTTTCCTTCGAAGTAGAACTCAGAGTCCTTGCATGGTTGCAGTCTAGCACTAGAGCTATAATTTTATTGTGTTCTAAGTTGTATTCTAGGACTGCCTTTCACATATGAGAGGGTCCCTCTAGAATTGTGAAAGGTGCTGTTTCTCAGTCCATTGCTGAAAAGAAGTGAGATTGGAGTGGCTTGACAAGTATGGTGGAGGCACTGAACAAAGGGGAGAGGAAGCTGACAAGTGAAGAGATAGCTGAGTGGCTCTGAGGGACCAGCTGAGAAAAGAAGCCATCTGTTTGTGGTGGCTTCAATCTACAGAGCTGAATGGTTTTCTTTAGCAGCCTGGAGTAGAGAGTAGCTGGCGGCAGCAGGGAGAGGATAAGTTTAATGAAAGCTTTTGAAGTTTTGCTCTTCTGTTTCCTTTAATTGCCACAGTACCTACCTCTTCACTACATAAATCAGTGGAAACATCCCAAACCACAGTTACCATGGATATATCAGAATATATCAGGGCAGAAAAAAAAAAGTTCTGCTTGGTTGAAGTGAAGGTTGTTGAAAACAGGTGGGGACTATCTCATTGGGTATTCACTCTTCCACCCCTTTCAAATCTCCAAGGCTGGTGTATTACAACCTAGGGATGTTGGCTCCACACAATGCTACTTCTTCCAAAGAGTTTCAGGATAAAACCTTATCATAGCAATTGACTATAAAGTGGCAACAAATAGGAATGATCAGCAGGTTCTGTGGTACCTGGGGCTCTCTTCTCCCTCTTCCTCAAACACATTGTGACTGACACAGACTAGGAAAGATAAGGTAAAACCTATATATGTATGTATATATATGTACACACACACACATACATACACACACATTGTAATTGAATTTAAGAATATCGAAGACTTCTCAAAGCTTCCAGATAGAAAAATAAAATACTCTACAGAGGAAAGAATTAAATTGATAACAGACTTATTAGCAAATTTGAATATACGAAGATAATTGAGTAACATTTTTAAAGGACTGGACCTATAATGTTTAAAAGGACTATGAACCTGTAATTTTATATTCAGCTATTTATCATTTAAATGTAGTAGACTAATGAAAATATTCTGGGACATACAATGTCTCAGAAGGTTTGCCAAACAAAGATCCAAGTTAAAGACAATTTTGGAGGAGGTCCTCAAATGAAAAGAGAAAAAAAGAGATGCTGCAAGATATATGGGAAGTAAGAGTGATTAAATATCATTATATAGTTTATTGCTGATATGAAAAAATTTAAAATATTGAGCAGAAAAAAAGAAAAGCACATCCATTGAGTAACTCAGAACTCAGTTTTTAAACCTTAACAAAATGATGGAGAAAATATGATGGGACCCAAAAGACATAAGAACATTTTCAAATACTTGTATTGTTAAGAGGAAAAAATAGATATTGATAAATTAATCAGATTAAATAAACATGGATGTTAAGGGAAACCACAATAAGAACAAAATAGAATGTATAACTTTTAAACCAGAAGAAAATTCCTTCTATCCTACAGAAATCAGAAAAGAAGAAAAATGAGTCAAAAAAGATTTCCAATGTAGATTTTCTCAAGATTGAAAACATCCACTGTGTAGTCATGGTTTACAGCAGCTGAAGTGAAATAGAATTGAGACATTCAACAGAACTGATAAGCCAAGGTTCTCAGTTATGTCTATATGGATCTCATTGCTGGAGATGAGAAAATTTTATCCTCCTTTGAGACTTCTGTTTTGGGGCATTTCCACCCTCTACCCTCTTTGTCAAACCATATAATTTATGAAGAATAAAAAAATTAATAGGTTTCATCAGAGAGGGCTACATGGAAAGTAGAATCTTTAGGGGAGGTCTCAATTAAGGAAGGATCACTAAAGGTCTCAATTAAGGAAGGATCACTAAAGGGAAGCAACAACACTTTTCTTATATTTCCATGGGCTGAGCTTGCTTGGCTGTGCAACAAGTTTCCAGGGAGAACTGTGGAAAGGTCTTAAAAGAGGGAAATCAATGATGGAAAGAGAATTGGAGAAAGAAATCATGATTACAGTATAAGGGTAGGAAGAGAGTATTTGCTGGTGTCGGGTGGTGCTTGCCTTTGGGTGGTATCTAGGGATTACAAGAATGAAAAGCATAGATGAAACTGGTTGCCTACAAATGCTCCAACATTCATGTACATTATTTTATTCTATAATGAGCTGAATTATTAGATGGTAAACAAAGTGATACCAGTGCTACCACCCCTACTTCCTTACCCTAGCTAACTTGTTGTGTTCAAAGCAGAGATAAAAATCCCCTCTAGCCATATTTCTCATTCCGTCTCTTTCCTTACTCTCTCATCTCTCACTTCTCTCCCACATTTCTAGATTACATTACTACTTGCTGCCTTTTGGACAATTAGGTGACTGGACCAGATCCACCTATTTTAACTATTGGTCAATTCATAGAACTTTAGACAAAGGTTGCCACCTTGTGGTTGGAGACCAAAATAACCAAAATGGGATATAGAATAAACAGTTGTGACTTGAATTTGGGTCTCATACTTGAGCAAGCATGATAATCATCTGGAGGGCTTGTTAAAACAGAATGCCGAGCCCTGTTTCTATAGATTCTGATTCAGTAGGTCTGAGTGTAGACTTGAAAACTTGAATTTCTAACATATTCCCAGGTGATGCTGCTGTTGCTGCTTCAAGGACCAGTTTGAAAAACACTGCTTTAGACAAACTTCATTCAGGATAGACCTCTATTTGCCCCCATCCCAGATTGGTAGAATTAGAGTTTGAACCAAGGTCTGTTTGACTCCAAAGTATATTATTTTTTTTTGCTACACTATTATTATCAGGAAATGTAGGTGGTACTGCTTGGGCAGCATCCTTGTTTGTATTCTGTATCTCTGAACAGAGAGAAATAGTATCCATTCTTCCTGCATGGATTAGATGTACCATGCTGTAATTAACAATTTTCCTACTGTTGGACATTAAGTTGCTTTCAAATTTTTACAATTATTAAATATTTTAAATTGAACTTCCTTGTTCAAAAACCCCTCTCTTGCATTACTGTTCATCTCTGATAAAATAATTTTGATGCATTTTTATGATGTTAACAGTCTCCCTTATAGTGAGGGATGAGAATAGACAGGGGCAAGGGGGTTGTGGGAGCCAAGAACCTTATTTCAATGAGGAAAACTGGACACAGGCTCCTGCTTTTCTGGAGATTACAGTCTAGCATGACTCAACTATTCATCAACTGTCATGCAAATCAATGTAAAGTTGTAGCTGTAAAAATGCTATTAAGGAGAAATCAACAATATGGTAGGCGGTGTGACAGTGCTGAGAAATTTTGTTCCCAGGTTATAATGCTCAACCTAAAAAAGTTGCCTATTAACATTTTAATAATTTTTTTATAATTAATATTTTGATGTAAGATCACTCTAAGATATCTGACTTTCCTAGTTGGTTGGATAAGGGTATCATTCATTGAAATATAAAGAACACTGGAGGGAACCACATTTAGGAGGGAAAGATCACTTCACTCATTCACTTTCAGACACAAGGGGTTTTAAGTGTCATTGAGCCATACAAATAGATATAAAGCTTTGGAATTAAGAGAAGATCTGAACTGGAGATATAAATTTGGGAGTTAGTTTAATGAGAGAGAGGGAGGGAAGGAGGAGGAAGAGGGAGGGAGAGAAAGAGAGAGAGAGGGAGGGAGAGAAAGAGAGAGAGAGAGAGAGAGAGAGAGAGAAACAAGGATAGAAAAAACAGGAAGAGAGAAAAACAGGGAGAAGAGGGATTAGGACCAGGTTTACAGATACTCCAACATTTAATAATTGTGTTGAGGAAGATAAGCTAGCATAAAATATCTCCAGTATATGAAGCTCACAGCAAAGGCTTCATGAATGTATCCCTCTTATAAATATTACTACCCTGTATTTCTGAAGTGTTTATTATGAGATAGGACCACTGTGCTGAGTGTTAGTGGTGTAAATTAGTTTCTGCCCTCGAGAAGCCCATAACCTAAAGGGAGAGACAGAAAGCGTAAGCAATTATCTTACCCAAATATTGTTATTAGTATAATAAAGGAATATTTCTGAAAGAATTGAAATCTGAGTTGACATCAAAAGACAAGCTGGAATTAGTTAAATGGGGGAAGTCAGGGGAGGAAGTTCAGGCAGAGGAACCTGTCTTTCTGAAAGCACAGAGGGATGAGACTATATCACATGTTTGGAGAACTGAATAGAGTTAAGGATGAGTATGAGGAGGTGTCAAAAGTCATAGCTGGAGTGGTACACAGATAGATCATTAAAGGGCCTCATATACAAGGAGTCAGGACTTTATCCTTTAGGCAGTGAGATCAGTTAAAGGGAGCTGGCTTTATATGCTATTGGGGGCCAGGCTTATAATGTGGTTTATGTGCACCCTGTACTCAGCCTGGAACCAGGTAGGGTGTTACTTCATTTTGATAAGAAGTATCCCCTTTGCAGAACTGATAAAGTAACACTAGATCTCAGATGAGGGCAGAGATGGCCTTAGGTTTAAAGTTTTTGAGTGCCATTCCAGCAAGGTCCAAAAGACAAATGGTTTCTCTCATTTTCAGATTGTTTCAGAAACAGACATGGTTTAGGCTATGTTTTGTCAATGCTGGATTTGTTTATAAAAGGTTTTAGCAATTGTCTGATTCTTCAATAGGCTTAATTAATAGCTACCAGGCTGTGGGAAAGTGACCAAAATTATGTTCTAAATGCATAGCATTATCTAATTTATCCAGTCTCATGACTCTTCTCTATCTGCCTCTCCTCACTCTTACCACAATCTCCTTTTCTAAAAGAAAAGTAAAGGTTTTACATTTGGAAAAGGTGTTTAAATATATAGTTATTTATGAGATGTCTAAACAGTAGCTGTTTAAGCTTAGCCAGAATAAGAAATTTCTCTCAATTAGAAGTTGTATCTACTAACAGTTCTGCTATTTCACCTTTATCAAACTAAAAATGGACAAATCAGAGTACAAATTGTTTTTTTTCTCAGCACTTTGACTTATTCACAATTAATCTAAGGCATTTTCAAGTTGGAAAGAATTTTTACTCCTATGGCCTTTTCCAAATTATTTCCTCTGCAAGAAATATGACCAACTCAGCACCTGAGGAAGTGAGTTCCATTAATTATCCTTTTTAGATAGAAAATCAGTAGCTGGGAGAAAAATGGAAATTCAAAAACACGTTGATTTACTCAGTTAATAGCAGTGAGAAAATCTAGGATGAAAGGCCATATTTAAGAAACTTAAACAGTTTACAAACAAAGCATGGTCTCTTTTTTATTATTTTATTTTATTTTATGTTATGTTTGTTTGTTATGTTATGTTATGTTATGTTATGTTATGTTATGTTATGTTATGTTATGTTATGTTATGTTATGTTATGTTATGTTAAGGTGAAATTGGTTAACGAAATCCAATAAGTTTCAGCTGTACACTTTAACAGTAAGGCATATATATATTTACACTGTGTGTTCACCTCCCATAGTTAGATTTCTTTCTGTCACCACATATTTGACCCCCTTTACCTTCCCTCCTCCCTCCCCCTACCCTCTGGCAACCTATAGTCTATAGTCCATATCCATAAGTCTCTGTTTGTTTGTCCTGTTCATTTGTTGCTTTTAGATTTATATCCCACATATAAGTGACATCATGTGACTTTCAACCTTTTCTGTCTGACTTATTTTGCTTAGCATAATTATCTCAAGGTCCAACCATGTGGTCACAAATGGCAATATTTCATCTCTTCTTATGATTGAGCAATATTCCATTGTATATGTGTACCACAGCTTCTTTATCCAATCATCTATCGTAGGACACTTCTGATGCTTCCATGTCCTGGCCACTGTGAATAAAGCTGCTATGAACATCGGTGTGCAAATATCTTTTCGGGTATGGGTATTTAAGACTTTTGGGTAAATACACAGTAGAGGGCTTACTGGATCATATGGTAGATCAATTCTTAGTTTTTTGAGGAACTTCCTTACGGTTTTCCATAGTGGCAGAACCAATTTGCAGACCCACCAGCAGTGGATGAGGGTTCCTTTTTCTCTGCATCCTCTCCAACATTTGTTATTACTTGTCTTGTTGATTATAGCTAATCTAACAGGTGTGAGATGGTATCTCATTGTGGTTTTGATTTGCATTTCCCTAATAGTTAGTGATGCTGAGCATCTTTTCAAATATTTGTTGGCCATTTGTATTCCTCTAGGGAGAAGTGTCTGTTCAGGTCCTCTGCCATTTTTTAATGAGATCATTCATTTTTGTTGTTGTTGTTGTTATTGAGTTGTATGAGTTCTTTGTATATTTTGGATATAGGCCGTCATCGGAGGCATTGCTTGCAAATATATTTTCCCATTCGAATGGTTGTCTCTTTACCTTGTTGGTGATTTCTTTTGATAAGCAGAAGCTATTTATTTGATGTATTCCCATTCGTTTACTTTAGGTTTTACTTCCCTTGCTTTTGAGGTCAAATTCATAAAATCCTCTTTAACTCCAAGATCCTTGAGTTTAATTTCTATGACTATTGATTTTATATCCAGAAACTTTACTGTATTTGCTTATTGCTTCTAGTAGTGTTCTTGTGGAGTCTTTAGGGTTTCCTATATAGACAATCATGTCATCCGCAAATAGTGAGTTTGACTTCTTCGTTTCTTATTTGGATGCCTTTTATATCTTTCTCTTGCCTGATTGCACTTGCTAGGACCTCCAATGTTATATTGAATAAGAGTGGCAATAGAGGACAGCCTTGCCTTGTTCCTGATCTTAGAGAGAAGGATTTTAGTTTTTCACCATTAAGTAT
>NW_011889441.1:442516-442941 GCF_000151845.1 Pteropus vampyrus | reverse complement strand
AGTTTGACTTCTTCGTTTCTTATTTGGATGCCTTTTATATCTTTCTCTTGCCTGATTGCACTTGCTAGGACCTCCAATGTTATATTGAATAAGAGTGGCAATAGAGGACAGCCTTGCCTTGTTCCTGATCTTAGAGAGAAGGATTTTAGTTTTTCACCATTAAGTATAATGTTGGCAGAGCGTTTGTCATATATGGCCTTTATTATGTTAAGGTACTTTCCTTCTATACTGATTTTATTAAAAGTGTTTTGATCATAAATGGATGCTGTATCTTGTCGAAGGTTTTTTCTGCACCTATTGATGTAATCATATGATTCTTATTTTTGAATGTGTTTATGTGGTATATCACATTAATTGATTTGCATATGTTGAATCATCCCTGTGCCCCTGGGATGAAGCCCAATTGATTGTGGTGTATAATCTTT
>NW_011889441.1:440501-442466 GCF_000151845.1 Pteropus vampyrus | reverse complement strand
ATTCAGTTCACTAGTATCTTATTTAAGATTTTTGCATCTGTGTTCATGAGAGATATCGGTCTGTAGTTTTTTTGTGTGTGTATGTGTTATCTTTACCTGGTTTTGATATCAGGGTAATATTGACCTCATAAAAAGAGTTGAAATGTATTGCCTCCTCTTAGATATTTTGGAAGAGTTTGAGGAGAATAGGTTTTAAATCTCCATTTAATATTTGGTAGAATTCAGTGGTGAAGCTATCTGGTCCTGGAGCTTTACTTATTGGTAGATTTTTGATAATTGTTTCAATTTCCATACTGCTGATCGGTCTATTTAGATTTTCCAGTTCTTCTTGATTCAGTCTAGAAAAGTTATATTTTTCTAAGTACTGGTCCATTTCTTCTACATTATTAAATTTAGTGTTACATATTTTTTTCATAGCATTCTTGTATGATCCTTTTCTTCAGTAAGTCTAGCAGAAATTTGTCAATTTTATTAAATTTCTCAAAGAACCAGCTCTTTGTTCTATTCATTTTTAATTGTTTTCAATTTCATATATTTCTGCTCCAATTTTGATTATTTTTTTTCCTTCTGCTGACTTTAGGCTTCATTTGTTCTTCCTTCTAGGTTTTTAAGATAAAGCATTAGGTTGTTTATTTTAGCTCATTCTTGGTTTTGGAGATAGGCCTGTAATGATATGAACTTTCCTGTTATGACCGCTTTTGCCATGTCCCAAAAGTTTTGATATGTTGTACTATCATTAGCATTTGTTTCTATGTATCTCTTGATCTCTCTTTTTATTTCTTCTCTGACTCAGTTATTCTTCAGTAGCATATTGTTTACTCTTCATGTATTTCAGGTTCTTCCTGATTTCTTTTTGCAGTTGATCTCTAGTTTCAGAGTATTATGATAAGAGAATATGGTTGGAATGATTTCAGCTCTCTTATATTTGTTGAGGCTATTTCTGTGTCTGAGTACGTGGTCAATTCTTGAGAACATTCCATGTGCACTAAAGAAAAATGTATAAGCAGCTGTTTTGGGATGAAAGGCTCTGTAAATGTCAATTATGTCCAGTTGGTCTAATGTTTCATTTAAGGATGTTATTTCCTTATTGATTTTCTGTTTGGATAATCTGTCCATATCAGACAGTGGGGTATTTAGGTCCCCTACTATGATAGTGTTTTGATCTGTTCCTTTAGCAATGTTAGTAATTGCTTTACATATTTCGAGGCTCCCTGGTTGGGAGCATAGATATTAATAAATGTTCTGTCTTTTGGGTGCATGATTCCCTTTATCATCATGAAGTGTCCCTCAGTATCTTTCTTTACCTTTTTTATTTTGAAGTCTATTTTGAACGATATTAGTACTGCTACCCCATTTTTCTCTGAATGCCATTTGCTTGATATATCGTTTCCACCCTTTCACTTTGAGTCTATATTTGTCTTTGGGGCTGAGATGTATCTCCTGGAGGCAGCATATGGTTGAATTTTCCTTTGATCCATCTGTAACTCTTTAGCTTTTTATTGGTGAGTTCAGTCCATGTACATTTAGAGTGATTATTGAAATATGTGGTCTTCTTACAGCCATTTTATCTTTTGCTTTCTGGTAGCTCGGTGTTTCCATTGCTTCCTTGTCCTTGTGTTTCTGTTTTCTTTATTTTGGTTGGCTTTTGTGGGTTTGCTTCTAGTTCTTCTTGTTTTATGTTATATACTTCCATTCTGAATCTTCTATGTGTGATTACCATTATGAATGTGTAAAGGATTGTTATGTATATACAGTCATCCATTTTCTTCTGCGCATGCCTTGACTCCATTCCCCTTTTCAAATTTGGATCTTTGAGTCCTCTCCTTTTCAGTCATTCTCCCTATGTAGGCTGAATGTTTATTACTATCCTGCTACAGCAATTCTCTTCTTATTGGTTAAGCTTATAATGCCCTGTTCTTAGTAAGGGTTGCACTCTTCTGCTTCTATTTGTCTGATAGTCGCTTT
>NW_011889441.1:378309-440451 GCF_000151845.1 Pteropus vampyrus | reverse complement strand
CCTATGTAGGCTGAATGTTTATTACTATCCTGCTACAGCAATTCTCTTCTTATTGGTTAAGCTTATAATGCCCTGTTCTTAGTAAGGGTTGCACTCTTCTGCTTCTATTTGTCTGATAGTCGCTTTGCTCCTAATTATGCATTTTTTTGCACATGATTTTGTTTTAGGTGAGCAGACCCCTTTTGATATTTCCTGTAGTGCGGGCCTCGTTGTGGAGAATTCTCTCAATTTTTGTATATCTGGAAAGGTCTTTATTTCTCCTTCATATCTAAAAGAGAACTTAGCTGGATACATTATTCTTGGCTGGTATTTCTTTCCACTTAATAGTTTGAATTTATGATTACATTCCTTTCTAGCTTGTAACTTTTGTGCAGAGAAGTCCATCGATAATCTAATGGGCTTTCCTTTATATGTTCCTGTTTTTTTTCTCCCTGAGAATTCTGTCTTTGTTGTTGATTTTTGATAATTTTAATACAATGTGTCTTGGTGAAGGCCTTTTTAGGGTTAGATAATTGGGTGTCCTGTTGACGTCTTGAATTCCAAGCTCCAGCTCATTCCTTAGATTTGGGAAATTCTCGTCAATTATTTGTCTGAAAATGCTTTCTAGTCCCTGCTTCTTTTCCTTGCTTCGATAATGCCCATTATTCTTATGTTTCCTCTCCTGATGTTATCAGGTAGTTCTTCAATTTCTCTTTCATTATTTTTTATTCTTTGGTTTCTCTCTCTTTCTTCCATTTATTTCTAGATTTCTGTCTTTGATATCACTGATCCTTTCCTCCATTTGTCGACTCTATTTCCCAAGCTTGCCATTTTTCTACTCTTGCAGTGTGTTTTTCATCTCCAGAAGATCCATTCTGTTCTTTTTGAGGATTTCAATCTCCTTGCTGAAGAGCTTATTCTGCTCATCTAGTTGTTCTTTCAATTCCTGAAATTGTTGACATGACTCATTTTGGATCTCACTGAGTTTTTTCAGAAGTACCATCCTGAATTCTCTGTCATTCAAGTTGCATATTTCTATGTCTGTAATCTTATTTTCTGGAGATCTTTCTCTTTCTTTCTGAGATGCCTTATCCCCTTGGTTGTTCAAGGTGTTAAATGGACTATTTCTCAGCCTGGGCATTAATGGAAGTATATTCTGCTGTTTTTCCAGAAAGAAGATTTATTGTATAAGGGTCTCTCTTTAGCCTGTTGCATAGAAGACACTTTTCTTTTGGTTTCCAGTGGATGGCATCTAAGCCTCTTGGATCCCTGCTTAATATAAAGACTTAATAATGCCTTTTTGTTTTCCCGTAGATGTTTAATCGAGCTCACTACCATCAGTTTCAGTCCCATTCAATGTTAGCGACAGTTTCAGTAGCATTTGCTCAGATTTCTCTGGGCTCCGCGGTGTTTGGTTTCAGAGGAATGGTGTGAGGGGCCTTCTGGGTTGGGGGTTTTGCCATCACGGCTGGTAAAAATCAACTGATGTTTCTCTGACGTCCTGATTTTCTGCTTTCTGCCTTGATGACTGGGCCCTGCCGCCAGCTGCATGGAGCTCACAGTTCTCCCAGGCAGGGCTGTTCAGGGAAGTTGCCACACCTTCCCCCCTCTCCCTGCTCCTACAGAGTGCTCCAGTAGCTGCGAGAGACAGCTTCTTTATTTCTCTCAGTCGACTGCCCGATACCCAGGGTTCTGACCTGTGGTAGCTCTTATGCACGGATTCCATGCTTAAGCATGCTGGTGTGCAGTTTGGGTTTTTTTTTTGTTGTTGACTTTTAGATGTTCAGCTTATTGTTGTTTCAAGGGGAGAGATCCAGGGATGTCTCTCACTCTGCCATGTTTCTCTAAACTCCTGAGAATGGTCTCTCATGGTTTACACTGCCCAGTTGGAGAGAGACATTCGCCAGAACCCTTTAGCCTGTGGCCATGTTTGAACCATGCACCAAACTGGCATAATTTCCATGCAATATAAGTTGGTTGTCTTTATCAATAGTGGAATTCAACTTTCCTGTTAAAAATATTTATCTTCCTGTTTCTATACTACTTCAGTGACAGAGGTTTGCCATCCTTTTGCTACACATTAAAAAATCTCATTACAAATTTTATATAATGTGAAATAAGACCATTTCTGCTGAAAATGAATGTAAAATATTTTAGTTATTGTAGTAGCAAAGCAACTAATGAATTTAGCTTAGTAGTAATAGCTGCAGAATCAAGGAAAACTCTGTTTTACCTTCTGTACTAGGGGAAAATGTTTATGTATGTGTGCGTATTTTTATATATAAAATACTATATAATTGTGCATGTTTCCTTCATTGGGATAGAAGCCTCATGAAAGTGGGTACTTTGCCTATTTTGTTCACTTTTGAATCCCCTGCAGAAACCAATACCTGACATATTAGATGAATGAATGAATGACATTACACACTTACATCCCTTTTGTTTAATTTACAAACAGCAAAAATGCTGCCAAAATTCTAAATCTCTGCTTTATAAAGTGCTTATATGTCACAGGATTGTTGTAAAGATTAAATGAGGATTTTTGTTTAAAAATTGTATATTTATATAGAAAAAATAGTGGAAGTAAAAATATGTGAACATGCCTAACCTAGGGTAGGGAACTCAATAACATTTAAGTTGACTCCAAATCTAAGGAGGGGTTTGAGAGTAGAGGGTTTCCCTAAGCCATTCTCAAATCGAGGCCCAAGTAGTTCACATGCAAAATAGCCATTTCCCTATTGTCGAATGGAGCGGTTTTTTAGAAATAAAGTCGTAGGCGGCTAATAGATGACATTGTTTCCATAAGATGGTGATATTGAGCCTGCTAGAAAATTCTACTTATTATGGAAATCTCCTTATTATGAAACATTTTCTCTGCAAGTCCAAGGGAATCTTGATTTGGCGCACAGATCAGGGTGAGTGAGGAAGGAAACCACCTTTGACTGAGGACCTACCACATGTCCAGCTCTACCAAGGATCTCATTTGTTTCGTACCTTATCTCTATAATAATAATTAACATTCATTGAGTGCTTACATTATTCTATGTTCCGCTTCAAGCACTTTTCATGGACTAACTCCATAATTCCTCACACTAACTCAAGGAGGTGTTTTTTGTTATCTCTAATCCACAGAAGAGGACACACAGGCACAGAGAAGTTAAAGATGCTCAAGGCCACACAACTTGTAAATGTTAGAGCCAGTATTCAAACCTGTCATGTGGGTTCCAGTGTTCAGGTTTTAAACTGTCTCCCTAGAGAAGGATTATTATACTCATTGTTACAGAGTAGGTGCTAAGGCTCCATGAATAAAGTAACTTTCCAAGGTCACATTAACAGAGCTCTCTGGTTCCAAAGATGAAAGTGTTTTACTTTTCCTTATATATATTTTTTGCTTCAGTTTCACCACAATAAAAAATAATAAATCTAGCAGCTAACATTTATTGAATGCCTACTGTGTGGCAGGCATTTTAAGTGCTTCATATAGATTATCTCATTTAATTTCCGTAATACTTCGAAGTAGTGCTTTTATCAGCCCCTTTCTAGGGATGAAGTTTGAGTAACTTACCTGAAACGAAGGTAACAGTTGGTGGAGTCGAGATCTGCAACCTAGTTTATGTGTCTAAAGAGCTGAAGTTCTTAGCCACTCTACTATACTACCTTCCCAGAAAGATTGTCTGTCTTCTGCAATAGGTCCCATCCCTAGTATTCCTGCTGATGTCATGAGACAGAGCTGAGATTACCCTTACTACTGTGTTTCTAGTTCTGCTAAGTCTGTGAGGGGAATAATGTAATGACAAGCTCCCTCCCCAAATTGTACCCTTCCAGCTCAGGCTTGAACTATGTGCTTACTGTCAATTCAGATTTTTTGTCAATAGGAATGAGATGGATAAAAATAAACAAAAGTTTTTAAAAAAACACCTTTATTGAGAAATAGTTCATATATGCCACACAGCTCACCCATTTATAGTATAAAATTCGATGGTTTATGGTATATTCACAGAGCTGGGCAACCATGATGATAATCTAATTTAAATATTTTCATCACCCCCCAAAAAACCCCCATGCCCATTAACAATCACTTTTCATTCCCCCCAGCTCTCTAGCCCTTGGAAATCACTAATCTACTTTCTGCCTCTATAGATTTGCCTATTCTAGACATTTCATATGAATGGAATCATACAATATGTGATTTCTTTTTGTGTGACTGGTTTCTTTTACTTATATAATATTTTCAAGGTTTATCTGTTTTAGCATGTATCAGTATTTTATTCCTTTTTATGGCTAGATAATATCCCTTTTTATGGCTAGATAATATTCCTTTTTATGGCTAGATAATATACCAAAGTTTGTTTATACATTTGTCAGTTGATGGACATTTAAGTTGTTTCCACTTTTTGGCTATTATGAATAATGTTACTGTGAACATTCCTGTACATGTTTTTTGTTTGTTTGTTTGTTTGAATATCTGTTTTCAATTTTCTTGGGAATATGCCTTGGAGTGGGATTGCTGAGTCATGTGGAAACTCTATGTTCAACATTTTAAAGAACTGCTCAATGGTTTTCCAGTGTGGCCACATCGTTCGATATTCCAACCAGCAACGTATGAGTATTTCATTTTCTCCCTATCCTCACCATCACTTGTTATTGTCTGTCTTTTTGTATTGTAGTCATCTTAGTTGGTATGAAATGGTATTCATTGTGGTTTCAATTTGTATTTCCTTAATGTTGAGCATCTTTCTCAATGCTTATTGGCCACTTGCATATATTCTTTGGAGAAATATCTATTCCAATCCTTTGCTCATTTGTAATTAGCTATTTTTATTATTGAGTTCTAATAGTTCTTTATATGTTTTGAATAAAAGTCTAATATTAGATATATGATATGTAAATTTTTTTTCCAATTATCTGGATTGTTGTTTCACTTTCTCAATGGTATTGTTTGCAGCAGAAAAGTTTTTAATTTCGATATACACCAACTTGTATTTTCTTTTGTCACTTGTGTTTTGGGAGTTCTAAGTAATCACTGACTACCCCATTGTCAGGAATATTTACTACTATGTTTTCTTCTAAGAGTTTTGTGATTTTAACTTTTACATTTTAGTTTACACTCCATTTCAAGTTAATTTTTGTGTGTGATGTAAGGAATGAATCCAACTTTATTCTTTTCCATGTAGATACTCAGTTGTCTCCACATAATTTGTTGAAAACCTATTCTTTCTCCATTTTGTCTTGGCATCCTTATTTAAAATTGACCATAAATGTGAGGGTTTATTTTTGTACTCTCAATTCCATTACATTTATTAATATGTCTATTCTTGTGCATGCATCACACTGTCTTGATTACTATAGTTTTGTAATAAGTTCTGAACTCAGGAAGTGTGAGTCTTCCAAGTTTGTTGCTTTTAAAGATTGTTTTAACTCTTCTGGGTCCCTTGCAATTTCATATAAATTTTAGGTTTGACTTTTCAATTTATGCGAAGAAGCCAGCTAGGATTCTCATAAGGATTGCATTAAATCTGTAGATCAGTTAGGGGAATATTGTCATCTAAACAGTATTAAGTCTTCCAATCCATAAACATGGGGTGTCTTTACATTTATTTAGATTTAAAAAAATTTATTTCAATAGTTTTGTAGTTTTCAGTGTACTTGCACTTCACTTGTTCAATATATTCTTAAGTATTTCATTATTTTGATGCTATTATAAATGAAATTATTTTCTTAATTTTGTTTTTAGATTGTTCATTGCTAGTATATAGAAATACAAGTGATATACCAACCTTGTATACTGCAACCTTGCCGAATTCATCTAGGTGGTAGTATGAGAAAAACAAGATTATATCTGGGATTCAGAAAGAATGGAGTAAATCAGGACTAGAATAATACTTAGTTACCATGTACTGAGCATATTTGTAATAGATTAGTGCTTCTCAACATTTAACATGCATATGAATCTCCTGGGAATCTAAGAAAAACGCAGACTTTTCTTTAGTGGGTTTGGGGTGGATGGAGCCCGGGATTCTGTCTTTATAAGAACTTCTCAGTAGATAGCTGGTGGCTTTCATACATTATTTTTAAGCCACAATAACCCTGCAAGATATATATTATTGTTCTCAATGCACAGATAAGAAAATGAACTCAGAAGTTGAGCAAATAACCAAGTTCATAAATTAACTGGCAGAACCAGAATTTGAACACAGTTCATTCTAATACCAAAGCTGGGCTCTTTCTACTCTACCACTGGATATCTGGAATAGGAGCAGATCAGATGGGACATGAACAATGTGTGGATCAGAAAATAAGTAAGCTTTTCAGGGTCAGAGATGCTACCTGGAATGCATTTGGGTCTAAACCTCGAGGTTATTTTGGAGAGCTGATCAGCGAGGACCTTGCTTTCTAGGTTGCTAAGAGTGAAGGTGTGAGACTGGAATGTCAAGTAGAAGATAATAATAGTAGATAAAACTCATGATTGGAGGAAGTCTAGAAAGTGGCTCACCTCTGATCAGGATAGAATCCAGAGCTGGACTGTATACTGCTGAGGTCTACATTTGGGATTACAACTATTGTTGACTATTCCTGAATTCTAAGTTATTTTACTGGGGATAATAAATGGTATAGTATCTGTGCTATCTCTCAGGGGCCAGGTTAAGGGTTTAAGGATATGGGTAAGGTTCTAGCCACATGGTTACCTGTGAAGAACTATGGCTAGGTGAGCGAATTACCTTCCAATAATTTTCAGCAGAATATTAGGGGATTTCCATCACCTCAGTCAAAACACATGAGATAATATTTTTTGTCCTTAGCACCTTTTATTGAAATATGACCCTTGATGACAATCAGGCGGGCATATCGAATGTCAGCCAAGAAGGGAGCGGTGGAGGACACAAATGAAAAAACAATAAGATTCAGAAAAATAATAGCTTCACATGGGATAGATGATCCCCAACAGTTGTACAACACTGGTTCTTTATCTATAGAAATTGCCCCCTGCCCCATCCCCCTCTAAAGATCTACTAAGTTTCAAAGAATATAATATGCTGTTATGGAAATATTATTGGCATAGATAACTCCTTTGGCAAAGACAGAGGGAATCGCCAAGCTCCAGATGGGAAGAAGTGGCCAAAATGTACGCAGTTTCCTTCATCTGAAACCTGCTACTGGCAGAGTAGCACCTTCTGGGAGGCTGGGGTTATGGCTGCAGATCTAGTGCCTCTGGACAGCTTTTTAGCACATGAGGTTAAATGGAAAACAGAAACTGAACCTGGCCTTGAAAGAGACTTTTTATCTTTCACCCTCTCTACTCTTTTGCTTCCAGTGTCTCCCATGCTAGGGCTTTATTTTCAGTGTCTCTGTCTCTTTCTCTAGGTTCCCCTTGTGCATTTACTGCTATACTCTGGCTGAGTCTGAAGGTGATAGGACTCAAGGAGACTCAATTACACAGGGTCCTGGGAGCAGGGAGTTAGGAAGGATATGTGATAGTAATTCTTACACTGATTCCTTTCTATATATCAACCACTGTGCTTACCTATTACCCACTGGGGCCTATATGAGTATTTGAAGGAAGAAGGCAGAAGTTGAAACCAATACTTGTCTTTGTAGAAATCCCTTGGCCTGCCTGCCTTCCAAACTGCTACCCCCAGGCAGGCTTTCACGGAGGGCAGAGCCCAGGAAATGAGAACAGGGGAGAGACACTGCACCTCAAGTAATACTGACAGCTTTTCAGTACTGTCACTCATAATGGGATTGCCATGTCAGCAGTGCTGGGCATCAGTACCTGTTTAGTAGTTCACCTTTGTCTGCCAAGCTTCACTGCTCAATATAATTTTGGGGCTATTTTATTAAGTTCTTTGAAAACTGTCCCTCTGTATAAAAATGAGCATCTTGTGTTCTGATTTCAGCTCTAGAATAATTTGAGGTGAGATGAAGGACAAAAATAGCAGTCAATAGTATTTTTAGTGTGATAAACTTAAGGTACAACCAATCTACCACTGACTAGAAAAACTCGGACTATGACCATGGTGCCTGTGAGGGACCACTCTTTTTTCCTGGGCATCTATTTTCCAAAACGTTGTTTTAGCCAGAAAAAAATCTTAGAATGTTGGACTACATTGGCCTCATCCCCTCAATACAGGACATCTGAACTTGCTTATTGTTTGTCTTAGAGCCTGTTTTTTTTAAAAAAAGATGGCAAACACAGCCTACATTCAAAGCATTCCTTAACCTTCCTCAATCTTGTTTTCTGTAAGCCTAGACCTTTATAAGCCATCAGCCTTCCTGAATAAAGTAGAATCCTCTCCTTGAGGGGAAATGGCAGGTTGACATTTTTACAGTGGTTCTGACAGCAGCAGTATACTAAGAGCATACCAAGGGCCCCCCTCAGGACACCCTGCTGGCTAAGATTATTTCATTGTTTCCAAATACAATGAAGAGGAAATGGAAGTTAGGACCAAGTATTTGTAGCAGCAGCAAAGTTCCTTGGCAAATTCTTTGGTTGAATGAGGCACCCCTGTTGCTACAGTTAACCTCTATGGACCATGAAGAATACAGCTGTAACTAGAACAGATACCAGGGCTTGCTGGGTAGGGCTGTTCAGTACCGAGCATGGGCCCCAGTTAGCAAGGAATAGGTAATTGAGGTGAATAACAAGGCCACAACTCCCTTCCTGCATTCGCCCACCTGAGGGCTTTTCCAGGATAGAAACTGGCTACCAGTGTCAGGGCCTTGGCAACAGCAGCAGCATTAGTTGTTTGTGTGCCTCGGATTCTGGCTGAATTATAATTTGCTTTGGGGGCCAGCCCTGGCCCTGTGAATTTCAGTTCCCTGAGCCAGGCTACAGGCTGAGAAAGCAATTAGATAGATGAGATCCTCCTGAGCTCACCTCTCCCCTTTCCTTACCTTGGGGACTAGAGAAATAGGTGAACCTTTGTCAGTTTCAGATTTCTTAGGTTTCAAGAAAAATAAGTAAGAAAAAATTGAACCGTGTTGGGGAACGCTAATCTCATGGTCATCTAGACTTTAAGAAAAATACAGAGCCAGGCCACACTTCAAGGTGAGAAATTCTTTCTAAGACACTTGTTAGCTATGGTGGGAAGAATTCAAGGCCTTGGAACCTGCTTGCTTAAGCATGGTAAATTAAAGCTAATCTGCAGAAAATGCTTTCCTTCTGGGATTTTTCCTCTCCAGCTCCCCTCTTCTTGCCTTATTAGTTAAAAAAGAAGAAAAAAAAAACCAATAAAACATGAAAATAAATAAAATCAAAAGGCCATTTAAAATATAACAATAAGAATCCCTTCCCCCCAATAATGGAACATGTATGTGGAAGTCAGCTTTAGTAGAGCTATTCATGGCCCATAGCGTGAAGCCCTTAGAGTAGGCACCTGTAACCTCTGGCAATGAAAAGGCAAGATTAAACAGGAAGTGGTAGGCCCACAGTCTTAGGACAGGAGGAGGGCCATACTAGTCAGGGCTGAGAGTGGGCCTCTTCCCTCTCATGTAGATGCTGGGGAAGATTAGGATGCAGCCAATTTGTTTAAACCTAGCTCCTTCCAGTGGGGCATCCGGGGATCCCCAACTTTTGCTCACATTCTGTTAAGTATAATTCCTCCTTCTCTGCTTCCCACTACAAAACTTGAGTGAGGTTCCGAAATTCAATAGGCAAATACCCTCAAGACAACCAGATCTCTCTGGGAAATAGCTAGGCAATAAGCCTCTGGGAAGAGTGAAACTCCATGGGCAGCTTCTCTCTGAGCCTTGAGAGGCTGATTATGGTGTGGGTGGATGGCGAGTGTATGATGTCTTTGGTGTTTTAGTACAAAGAAGAATGAAGGAACTGCTCTGTTGGTTCTGTGTATGGTGAGTGCTTGCTGTACAAACTGTGGAAAGGAGAGTGTGGTTGTATGATCATGCCCTGCTACAGCTTCTCCTTCTTGCTTCTACTCCCTAGGGTAGAAGCTCGGGGCCTCCCTGGATTCTCCTAGTTGGTTGGGAGTAGTGCTATATAACGGGCAGTGAGAGACATCCAGGGTAGAGAATATGGAACGAACTGCTAACTAACTGCTATTTACTTGCTAACAAACTGCCAACAAAGATTGAAAGCACCTCCCATTGTGGCTGAGCAGGGATGGCATGGGCAGTCTGCTGCTAGAATTAGAAATTGCTGGGCCCCAGGAGTAGGCTCTCCCTGAGACATTTGAGCTGCTCTTCTCCGAGCTTGATCTTCTCTTCCAACTCTCGCTGTTCAATGATGAGAGCAGATTTCATCTTCACAAAGTGCTGATAATCTTGGAGCTGGTCCTGAGGCAGGTAGCGGGAGATCATACCAAACACCAACTTCTCCCGCCGGTCCACATGCTCCTTCAGCTCCTTGGCATCTGCCAACTGCCCTGTCAGATGCTGCTTCTTTTCTATCAGCAACAACTGGGGAGGCAGAAGACCAATTAAGGGCCATTTCAATTACCAGTCATCCGCCTAATCCAGTACTCCATCAGGGGTGCTGCCACAAAGCAACTATCCACTCTGCTAACCGATCAATCCTAGATTTCCTGGCATGGAGTCCACCTTCATGCAAAAGCCTTTCTTTACTATAGCAGGAGGAGGATATATATGACAGTGATTCTGAAAAGGGGGATATGCAATGACCTCTTTCCATCTCTAAGTTGTCTTTAATCCATGGACCATCACTGGGGTTGGGGTAGGGAAATGATCTGACAAAGCCAGCTCTGGCCCCTTCCATCTGGTGAACTATCACTGTGACAATGCTTTCAAAATGGTGTATGTCTCTGTGAGGGTGTTTGTATGTGTGTATATGTAGCTATATGTGTATGTGCATGCATATGTACCTCTTATTGTGGATTCGGATTTGTATCCAAAACCATTTGCATAGGGCTAGGTAATGCAGTTTTGGTTCAGGAATCTACACAGATTAATGCAACTTGTGGAACTGACAGCCACCTAATCTCAACTACTTGGTGAGACCTCCCCTTCAACTCTGAGAAAGAGAGGGGGAGGGGAGGAGGAAGGAATAAGAGAGGGAGAGGGAGAGGGTAGGAAAGGGAGAAGGAGGAGCAAAATTACTGCTGCTGCTGCTACTACTACTATTTCTACTACCACTGGCAGCTAGCACTGATTTCACTGTTTACCCTGTTACAGGCCCTGTTTTAGGTCATTAACATGGATTATCTAATTTAATTCTCAAAAACCTCATGAGGTTGGCAGTGTGTTCACCCCATTTTTAAAGAGATTGAGACAGAATGAGGTTAAGCAAGTTGCCCACAGTCCACACAGTTAATTAGTAGTACAGCCAGAATTTCAAGGCACTAAAAAGCCAGTGCTTACACTCTTAACACTATGTTCTACTGCTTCCCAGACTAGCCAAACTTGAAAGAGGGAGCCCTGAGAAGAAACAGATGGCATTCCCCTCCTTCCACACCCAGAGACATCAACTCTACCTTCTCTTGGTTGGCCTCTGAATCCATGCTGTTGAGAGCATTCTCTACACGGGCCAGTCGTCCAGAGAGTGACAACAACAGGTTGACCACTTTGTCAAGGTCCCCGATAAACAAATGGTATTTTTCAAACTCATTGGATTTGCAGACAGCTTTTAGGTTGGCCTCCACCTCTTCCCCAAGGGCAGAATTGGCACTGATGTCCTCCAGCAATCCTCGCTGGGCCTCTTGCAAGACAGAAAGTTTTCTGCCAATGCTTTCAATAAGCTGTATCTAGGAGAAACAAACAGGAAAATACAAAGAATGAGGATGGAGACCTACAGAAACTGATCTGTGCTTGTAACCTCTGTTTTGGAATCCAAGTAACAGATGGTATGTTCTACCCTAGTCACTGGAAACAGATGAAACCTGAGCAAGTCTCGAGCAATTCCAGTTTTCTGGACAGGTACCTTCTCTTCCATCTCTTAGTATCTAGGAGGAATCTCTGTCATCATTAAACTTCTTAGCATTAGATAAGTAGTACCCATGGGCTAATGCCAAATGTAACTTAATAAATACTCACCGAGACTATTTAATAAACAGGAAGTGGAAAGCTTGTGAGAACGTAGATTGGAAAAGCATTGTCATCAAGTATTTGCCTATTGCTTCATTCATTCTCCTTGTATCTATTTAAGTACTTTTGATGTTCATGGCACTGTGCTAGATCTTCACCCTCTCAGCTTTGCTTTTGAGGCCTTTTGGATACTAGTGTGAGTTCTGGAGTTGCAATGACTAGGTTTGACTTCTAGTTCTGCCACTTACTAGCTGTATGACCTTAGGTGAATTTCTTTACAGAGTTTTGCTTTCTTTATCTGCAGAATGGGGGTGATTACAGTATCTCTTTCACTGAATTGTAATAAGGCTTCAATGAGATAATGAGTGCAAAGAGTTTAGCACAGACTAATTGCTCAGTAAAAGCTGGCTGCTATTTTTATTCATTCTGGCCCCATTCTATCATTCTAATCTCACTGGGAACATTTCAGGATTAGCTCTTCACTCTCCTCTGAGTTCACAACACTCATTCTTGTGTCCCTGATTTGCATATGCAGTTCTATCTGCTCTTTATCTCTTCTTTCACTTTGGCTATTCCCATTCTTTCTTCAGAGCCCAGCTTTGCCCCCTGCCCTCTCTGCGGAAAGCTCCTGCCACCATAAGTCTTCCCTCCATGATCTCTTTTCTTTTCTGAACTCTCTAGTCTTTCAGAATTAGAAGCACATAGTACAATTTGAAGTTGTTCACTTTCATGTGTGTGCTCCTGATCCCTCTCCTACTACTGATTTTAAGCTCCTCAAGGGAAGCACTGCCTGTATCTTCTGGTTTGTCCCCCTATAGGTGTAACCAGTTCTGGGATTGTACTCATAGCAAGGTCTTGTGGTAGGGATGAAGTTTTGGAGTTGGAGATGCCTGGATTCCAATTCTATCTCCTCGAAACTATGTTACTTTGGGTGAGATACCCAGCCCCACTGAAACTTCTGTTTCCTCATCTGTAAATTACAGAAGTACCTCCTCTCTTCCCACCACCCATTCTTGTGGTGTTAAGTGAAATCACAGAGGTAAAATATTTAGTATTGTGCCTGGCATATTAAGCACTCAGTATATGTTTACTGCTGCTGTTATTATGATTATTATTGTTATTATTATTATTATTATTATTACCTAGGTATTAATATTAATTAGTACTACTACTACTATCACCATTACCACTACCACCACTAACTAGGTTTGAACGCCAGCTCTGCCACAGAGTAGTAGAGTAACCTTGAACAAATAATTCAACCTTTCTGTGCCTCAATTTCTCCATCTAAAAAACAGGATAACAATAGTACCTATCTCATAGTGTTGTTATGAGAATTAAATGAGTTAATACATATTACATGCTTAGAATACTATCTTGCATATAGGAAGTATGCTTTGGTATTTGTTTTATTATAATTCCAGTCCAGGCAATCTAGGGCCATAGTCTTGTAGTTTTCTAGAGTGCGTTCCTTTCTACTACTTTATTTAGAGATGTCCAAGGCAACCAAGACCAAGAAAGCCTGCTTTGGGTCCAGGCTTTGTTGTCATATTTCAGAAATGGTCAAAATTCAGATCACCATGATCTTAGTCTGAAGTGTAATAGGTTTACATTTAAGGAAAATTACAAAACCCATTGGAAATAAAAGATCAATGATATGAATGAGGCAACACAATTAGATGCGAAGAGGCTCCCAGTTATATCCCCATCCTCTGCTCTTCCAAACAAAAATCAATGCCAGGAACAAGGGAGACTAGCGGACAAATGATCAACTTGGAAAAACACCTACCCACCCCAGCTGTTAGGTTCCACAGATCTAAAGTGGATGAATGTGGAGAGAGCCCTTCGTTTCTTGGCACTTGGGCTTTGTAACCTGAACTTCGACCCTGGGGAAAGTGTAGTGGATAGAGCTACGGAGTCATTGAAGACTCAGCTAGAGCTGAGCTGCTTTTCTAAGGTATTATAAATTGGTGACATTCCTCACCTATCTTCCTCAGAGAGAAAAACCGCCCCAGCCCACCCTCAACCACTTCAAATCACTATCTACTGTTCTGTGCTTTGCCATTTCTGATCATTTCTCTCTTTTTTTTTGGTCAGATTTTATTAGGTTTTCTCCTAATAAAAAGGTCCTGAGTAGGGCAGGAGCAGCCCTGCCATGCTCAGGGAACATAGTATTCAAGGAAGCAGATATCTGGATCAATAAAAGTTTGATACCACCATGCTTTCAATTATTTCCCTGACATTTTGTTTCAGAATGGAAAGCGGCGGGAAGTCTCTTGTAAATGGCCTTGAGCTTTCCTACAGGTCATGTCCTGAATGAGAAATATGGGCAGATGAGCAATTTACATTGAGCTTAGATGTCTATGAAGTGGTAAATTGGGTCTTCGAGGTTGCCATGAAAACCCAGTTGTTTATGAAATAAAATGTGTAATGCAGGGAGGGCAAAGTGATTCCAGAAATTTGATTAGAAAACCAGGCTAGTGGTACTTAGAGGAAGAAAGGGGAGGATTTGGAGCAATAACAACATCTCCATTTATCTATTTAGTGTTTTAAAGAGATTATTGACTATCTTTGCAAATAAATACTAAAGTTTACCCATCTATAAGTTCTCCTTTTCTTTCTTAGTCTGTTCTGTCTCCCAGAAAGTTACATGGAGAATACAATCAATGACTGCCATTGGTTAGAGCTCACTGGCAAAATCTCTGATGTGCCCTGGGAGTTGAGTTAGTTAACGAGGCTGGCTTATTTCAGAAAGATAGCCCAATAGAAAGTCAGACAGTCTTGACTTCAAGTCTTGAGATCTACCACTTAGTCTGTAACCCTGGGCAACTTAGTCCTATCAATTGGTAAAAAGGGGACAGTAATGTCTACCTTGTAAAGTTTTAAGGTTTAGACAGACATTGCACTTATGATTATGATTACTACTACTATTATTACTATTATTAGCCAGATCAAAAAGAGACTAGAGTTGCATTTGTGAGAAACCCAGAGAGATGATTTTATTTCCATATTGAAAATATAAGAATGTACCAAGATGTTCTGAAGAGCATATAGGGCAGGTTGACCTCCAGACACACTCGAATTAAATGCTGAAAATTTCTAAGGCATATAAAAAAATTTCACCTTTTTTTGAGCTAGTTCATGGTCAACTTCCTCTTCTTCTAGGCCAATTTCTGCCATTTCTGGTTGGTTTTTCAACTTGTTCAACAGCTCTGCCTTGGCCACAGAAATATTGTAATAAGCTGAGTAAGAGGTAGGGATCACTGGGCCCCCTGGAGGAGGTGAGAAGTGCTGAAATTCTTGTCTGTGGGAACAAAGAATGACCATTTGAGCTCCTCTGCTAAGAGGCTGCTGATCTTTCTGCTCCTTAGTCTCTCCGTTTGTAAAATGGGACCCTGCATCACCAAAGAGCTGTAAAATAAGGAAATAACGGGCCAAGAAATACTTGTTCAAATGTAAACAGGCCACATGAACGCTATCTAGAAGCCAAATCAAGGCCAATTATAAGTACTTAGAAGGCTATTTCTTTGTCCCTGACTTCTGCAGCTACAGGACTTCTTTAGAGATAATTTAGTTTGGTCATGGACACACCACTAAAATCTGGAAAAAAAACCTGACAGGCCCCTAAAGTTCTGGGCTTCTTATCATCAATGATTCCCCTTGGTTTATGGCCCCAGTATATGGATCCCAAGGGAGGGGCAGGGTGGTAGGAATGGATCTGAGACTTTAGCTACTTGTCCTCCAAACTTGTTGGTTCCCTCCTATCCATTCTGTAGCCCTGCCCCACCCCAGCTCTATCAAGTCTGCTTGCTTACGAAGGCACCCTATAGCTTTCCTATACACTCTGATAATTTCTTCTTTCCTGGTGGTACCACTCCTGCTTGAAACAGCCCCTCCACTGCAGATGTCCCAAAGTAAAGAGGTCACCCATGACCTCAGCAGTGGTCACCATGTTGGAGGCTGGGGTTAGCACCCCTGCCAGGGACTTGTCACGACCTGCCACATCTCTCATGAGTTCTTCTGAGACTGCCTGCTGTGGGGCAGGCCCTTAGCCTGAGAAGGGATATCATCTCTCCACTTCTATCATATCCCCAGTGGCCCCAGCCTCTTTCATAGTTGCAGAATGAAATGGGGGGGAAATGAAACCAGTGGCACCCAGAGGCTTGGCAGTGTATCAGCAGACCCTATTGTCTTGGTTTCACTGAAGCCCGTGGGGCTGAGGTGCTGCTTCTCAGAGCCCCAGCCCATGAAAGAGAACTGCTCCTCAGGAAAGAAGTAGCTTCGGCTCCATGCTGGCTTGGGTTTGGGTTCTTCTGCCATCAAGACTTCTGGGCTGGCATGAGGAAGGAAATAAAAAGAAATGCTTCATGTCAGGTTTCAGGGACACAGGGGCAAATAATTCTCCCCATGATTTATGCAAGGGGGGAGGCCCACACCCACTATATTCTTCTTGCTTACCAGCCACCCCCATCTTCTACCTGTCTATGTCACTGCCCCTTTGCTAACCTCTAGCTGTTTGAAAGGAAAAATAGGAGAAACTCATTCGTCATTTCTGCAGCTATTTGCAGCTCTTAGATAAAGGTCAAAAATAATGGTTAAAATGCTCCACAGCTATTTACTGATTCATAGTGTGCTATCTCCTATTCATCACACAACAGAAACTTAGGCATGCCAATATTCATCATCCTAAGTATTCATTTTACATGTAGGTTTTTAAAGCTAATAACATTGATAAAAGAACACTACTAGCTAACATCATATAGTACTTATGTCTCAAAATTGCGCTAAGATGGGAGTGTGAGTATAGATACAAATATAAAATTTAATGCTCATGACGACCATTTTACAGTTAAGAAACATGAAGCATTGAGAGGTAAAATGACTTTCCCAAGGTCATCAGACAATAAGTGGCAGACCCATGATTTAGACGTAGGTAACTTAACTCCAGAATCTGTGCTTTTAGCCACTATGGTATACTCCCAAAACAACAATCTGATATCATATAAAACCCTGCCATGTAAGGAATTTTCTGACTGGACTATATCTATATGTTAGCAGAGAAGAGAGCACTCTGGAGGGAATATGAACATATAGAATAGGGAATTGCTATCCATAAGAAAAATATTAGGGCATATGTGAGAATTCAGAGTCACAAAGTGCCAAAATAAAGTATGGAATTGAAAAAAAAAGGATGTGGCTGTATGTCAATTATATCTCAATAGAACCAGAAAAAATAAAAATAAATTTTAAAAGGGCATGCTAATTAGAGACTCAGTTCCCCAGAAGACACAGCCTTGTATCATATTATAGTGTATAATATTAGTTACTATGTTCTAGGGCTCCTTTTCTCATAATCTCCATTAATAGGGCAGGGGTTACAGATCTCTGAGAACATAATCTGAATTTGATAATGAACATTAAAGCAACAATCAGATTCCTTCTACAGAGCACTGAGAGGAAATGCAAAGAATCCATAAAGCAAAGTATACTCGAACTTAACCAACACTCAACAATTCCACTAACCTGCTTCTAAATGTGTCACTTCATTTTGTAACTGAATAATATATAGGTTACAGAGATAATATGGGTTAACTGGGCTGATGTTAGCACATCTTTTTTTTTGCATTTTAGATTAAAAATATTACACATCTACTTCTCCCTAACACTATTCTTCCTTACAATATCTTAAAGCCACTTCATTCTGGTTAGAACCCTGTGCTCTCCTAGGATCTTCTTGAGGAGCCCAGAGATCCTAGGATGATGTAATGGGCACAGTGAGCCAGACTGCCTGGGTTTTGGCTACTTGTGATCTTCTGCAAGTTATTTTATCTCCCTGTACCTCACTTTTTTCATCAACAAAACAAGACAAAACAAACATAGGAGACTAATGTTATCTATTCCATAGGTTTGTTGTGAAGATTGAACCACTCAATATGCAAAAGTGCTTAGAACAATGTTTGGCAAATGGTAAGCAGGAAAAAAATATTAGCTATGTTGGGAATGATATTATTCCTTAAATATCCATCACTCAAAGAAGCATCTATAATTGATTTTTTGCAGCCACAAGCCAGGGCAAACAAATGTTTTTCCTCACATCCCATAGTCATTAAAAAAAAAAAATCTCTGGAACAAGTTACAAGATCTATAGTAATAGCAATTTCCTTCTCTATGCCTAAGTGAATAGAGGCACATAAAAGAAGAAGAATTAGGAGGCTGACAGGGGCATGCAACTACTACCACTGGTACATATTGCCCTACAGGAGGGCCTTGTAAAGTCCTGGCCTACTATAAGGACAAGATCTCTCAGAGAGAGAGGCTGCCTAGGATAGCAAAATAAGCATGGGTTTGGTAGTCAGGCAGATCTGGCTTTGAATCTTTGCTGTGCAATTCTGAGTTGGTTAGTCCCTTATTTTGCTCAGCTTTAGTTTCCTCATCTGTCAAATGGGGATAATAATGGCACATAGGGCTATTGAGAGGATTAAATGAAATAATGGATATAAAATGACTAGCAGTGTCCGGCACGTAGCAAATGCTTAATAAAAGTTTATTCTTTTATTAATTGTTTCTTCTGAATATTAAGTGTCAGTTATGTGCTAAGTCACCTTCTCTGTTGTGAAAGATAATAATCACAGATACTTTCCATAAAATATTTTCTAATTACAATAATAATGCTCCCCAGCTAGATGGACAGCTTGAGAAGCAGCCGCTTGTGATCTGATAAGAGGTTCTCATGATTTCTGGGAACAAGGCCCTATAAGTGCTGTGCTTGTGGCACTTCAGGCTAAAAAACCTTGACTAGCTCCAGATAGCCAAGTAATGAATTTGCCTGTCAGTAAAAGACATGATAACAAGGTACTACTTCTAATGGCAACAAGTCTCATGCAGGTTTCTTATATACAGGGATTTACAGGGGTTTCTTACATACAGGTTCCTTATATACAGGCAGTGGAAGAGTAAAAGAATGTTCTTAGGTGTTATAAGGAATTATCAGAGCATAAAGCACCCAATCCTAGGAACACTTTTGATGCTGGGGTGGTGAGAAGAGTTTAGAAGCCCAGGTAGGTCCTAGAGCAGAGGTGGGTCAGGTTTTGAGTTGACCTCTTGTTCTGGAGAATAAGCAGAAGAAAAAGCAGAAAAGGGCCTGAGCCAGGCTTCTGGGAAAGGCATAGTATAGGCAACAAGGGTTTAATGCTTCTGGCTCAGGGGCCAGAAACTGATGTATATCTTAAAAAGAAACTGGGAAATAATAAATATAATATCTTGATAGTGCTTTTTAGGGATAAAAACATTAATACTTACAATTTACTAAGCATTTACTATGTGCTAAGCATAGGGTTATGTCCTTTACATAGATTATCTTCATATTCACAAAACCACATGGGATAGGTATCATTATGCCAATTTTCCAAGTGAGAAAACTGAGGCCAGGAAGAGTTTAATTGACCAGTCCAAGGTCTTGCAGCTGGTAAATAATGGAGGTGGAATTCAAAATCATGCTGTCTGCCTCTTTAGGGACCTAATGTCTTTCATAAACACTTACTTGGAGGGACCAGTGGTCTCCTGCTCTGATGTCCTCCAAAGCCCACTGATGCCATAATAGCAAGAGGGCTGAGCCTTCTCAGCTTGAGATCCCAAGTGGCCCCTTACTGGAGGCAGGAAATCACTGGAATGGAGAGCAAAGGACTTTTGCTCTGCTGGGAGGCTTTGTGCACCCTGCCTTGAGACTCCCAGGTGACCAAAGCCTAGGGGCTGCGGCTGCTCCAGGGCCTCCTCAGGATTGAGAGCACAGGGACCAGTGGTTTCTGAACTGAAATACTGGGGTGGCAGTTCCTCTTCTTCTCCTCCTTCCTCCTCTTCCTCTTCCTCTTCTTCCTTCTCCTCTTCCTCTTGCTGCTGTTGTTGCTGCTTCCACTGCTGTTGTTGCTGCTGGGCTGCACGAAAGAGCCTGTACTTTTCCCAGTTGGGAGGAGGAGGGCGAGGAGGAGGAAAGGCCTTCTTCCTGGCTCCCGGAGGATCTTGCTGAGTCTCATCAACTTTGGTAAAGAGCTCCCTTCTAGGCTGCCCCCATGCCCGGAAACTCTGGGGCTCCAAGCAAATATGGCTCTCTGAGAAAGCACGGCTGCGCAGTGGGTGGGGCATGGAAGCCATGGAGCTCCCTTCTTCACAAACTGAAGTTTCCTCTGTTTTTTCTGAGGAGTGCCTGAAGTCTCCAAGGAGGTCAAGAGAAGAGATTGCTCGGTAGCTTGACAAGTCCAGTGCTGGGTTCTCAAGGCAAGGATGGAAGGGGGTTGCCCATGAAAAGCCAGCCTTGGAATGAGCCATTTCCCTGCAAAAGAGCAGATAGGGATTGTGCAGAACAAGCAAGTTGCAGATGGTCCCACATTTTGGATGACATCATTTATGTAAAATTCGAAATGGCCACAAAACAATGCAATCTATGTAGTAAATGTAATAATAGTAACATATAATATATAATAAATAATATTGATAGCTGAGTATGTACTAAATGCCAGGCCTACTGTTTTAAGTGCTTTCCATGTCTTAACATATTAATCCTCATAATAACCCTAGGAAGTTCTATTACTATTGTCCTGATTTTACAGCTGGGGAAATTGAGGCATGGGCAGGTTAAGTAACTTGCTCATGGTCATAAAGCTAGTAAGTGGTAGAGCTAGGGTTTCAACCTGGACAATCTAGCTCCAAAGTCTGAATGCATACACCACCCCAGTCTGTTTGTAGGACTCAGATTGTATATGCTATGTACTCTGGCTTACAAGTCTGGTTATCTTGCTTCATCTGTTTTTGTTTTGTTTTTAATTATGAAAAATTCAAATATTTACAAACATACAGAAATTACTATAATAAATATTCATGTTTCTACTGACTGCTCAAAATAAGCACATCTTAATACTTTGCCATCGATGTTTCATGATTTCTTTTTAAGAAATAAGAAATAATACCCTTGTTTCATTCCCCACTTCCATCCCCTATTGCTTCTCTAGATGCAAGCTGTATCATAAATTTGACATCTATACTTTCTATGTTCTTATACTTGTAAGAAAAAACATCAGGCAAGCCATTCACTAATATCTACTATTTGGGATTTAAAATATCTTCTTCTAATGCAAGTCCATTAGAAATTTTTTGACTATAGAATTTTTTTTATTTGATTGCAAAATAAAGCAGGTTATAATATTAAAGAGTATTTTCTATAGAAGGAATGGGGGTTGAGTAAGGGATTAAGCCTATTATAAAGCAATTATAATGAAAACAGTGTGTTACTGATTAATGGAACAGAATGGAAAGTCCAAAAACGTATGAAACTATCTATAAAAACATTATATATAACTGACCATCCATAACAAGGAGATAAAGAAAGATAATTTAATAAATCTTTTTGAGATAACTGCAGAGCAGTGTTATTTGGAGCTGTACCATGTATTATATATTAAAATAAATTCCAGATTTAAGAGTAAATAGTGTGTGTATAAAATTTTAATATATATGTTATATATGTATTTATATGTCTGTGTGTATATGAAAAAACTATCAGAAAATTGAAAAGACTATCACTGAGAGGAGAAATAAGAATCCCATCTTATAAGCAATAGATACAAATATCCAAGGGAAAGAGTCCAGGTTTATTTAACTATGTATAAAAATGTGTATAAAAAGTCAAACTTCTGTATAATAAAGAGCCATCAAAGTCAGAGGACATTTCTTTAGCCTTATAATATAAAGGGTTAAGCCTGTTAAGCCAAAGGATTTGGTTTCCTGCTGTAGCCTGTGAGCAATCAGCCTCATTCTAAGTACTGCCTAGTGACAGGAAATTCCAGCAGTTCAATTAAATCATCAGACAGAATATCCATTCAATAGTCATGATGAAAACCAAGAATATTTCTTTAAATAATAACACACATAATGGTACCCAAGCTCAGATAGAATGGAAAGCAAAATATCCTTCACTCCACTCATCTCAAGTCCCCATCCTAGCTAGTTCATCACTGACATGTACCGAAAATTCATATCCACATATCCCTACTCTCTTCTCATTTAGGGCTTAGCCCATCTAGAGCTCATTTAGATTGTCACAATCCTTTGTGTGCAATCTGTTCCACCTGGCATTTCCCCTCCACCCTCAAGGAAACAAACACATAAACAAATAAAGTGGTAAATGGAAAGTAAAAGGATGACAAATGCTATCAAGCAGAGGCCTTTCCTGACCATCTTATCTAAAATAGAAATGACTTATCCTTAATTATCTTTTTTTCTATTTTGTTCTTTCTCAGAGGATACATCACCATCTGATACTATATCACATACCTATTTTTACTTCTTTATTTGGTTTTCTACTCTCTAACTAAAATGTAAGCTCCACAATGTCAGGGATCTTGTATGTCTCATTCCTCTAGTACCTAGTACCTGACACATAGTAGGCATTCAATAAATATTTTTTTAATAAATGAATTAATAACAAATGGAGAAAAAAACAAGGGCCATGATACTCATATAAATAAAAAGTTGAATTAAAGGCAAAAAGCAATAAGCAAGACAAAGAAGGGCACTATAATATTAATGATTAGAACATATGGTGAATATCTAATTATTCTGAATCTTTGTGTACCAAATAACAGCATTGAAACTTCTAAAGCAAGTCAGAGGGATGTAAAGTACAGCATAGGGTATATAGTCAAAATATTATAATAACCAGGCATAGCACCACATAGGTACTAGACTAATCAAGGGTATTACTTAATAAATTATATAAATGTCTAATCACTATGCTGTACACCTGAAGCTAATATAAAATAATATTGAATGTCAACTGTAATTGAAAAAAATTAAATTAATTTTAAAATTTCTAAAGCAAAATATAAGAAATGCAAAGGTAGAAAAAAGCAGAAACAAAATATGAGACTGTTTCAGCTGATGACAGATTTGACAGTCAAAAACTAAGATAATGGAAAAATCTAAATTTATTCATACACTGAAAACAGACTGTACTTTCTTTTTAAGGGCCCATTGAGTGTTTTTTACATTGACTATATATTAAGCCAAAAAGTGGAAGTGGTATAGAGTACACTATCTAATAATACAACACTTAAAATTAATATTAAAAAAAACCCCAAAACTTCTAGCATATAGAAAATAAAAGGGAAAAAATACCCTTTATGCTAAAGAGGAGATCTAATTTGGAATTGTAGAATACATAGAAAATAACAATTAATATATCAAAAGCTAAAGGATGTGGTTGATTAAAGCAGAGTAGAAGGAAAAATTGTAGTCTAAAATATATTAATATATAAGAACAAATTGAATTACGTATTCAACAAAAAAAAAAAAATTGAGCTCCAAAGAAAAGAGCCACAAAAATAGACCTAAGCAAAGCAGAAAGAAAACTAATGGTACAAATCAATACACTAGAAAACAAATGATAGAACTAATAATTAAAGCTAAAAGCTGGTTCTTCAAAAGAAAATATAAAGCAGTAAGACAGATAAACCACTTGCTAATCTAATAAAAAAAAATCCTAAATGCACAAAATTAGAAGAGGCTATCTAAACCCACTAGTTACCACAGAAAAGTATATTGATGAATTTGACCAAAGTAAAAAGCACACTCACATGGTCTTGTGTTAATTCTAACCTTCAAGGAACAGACAGCTCAAATGCTATTTACGCTTTCTAGACTCTGAAATCTAGAGAATAGAGGGAGAAGAAAAGAATTCTGCACAACATCAGTAACCAAAATTTAACGAGAAGATGCATAAAGGAAAACTAGAGACCATTCTCATCTAAGAATAGTAGTGCAAAAAACACTCATTTTTTTGCATTTAAAAACATAAATATTAGGACATTAGTACATATAAGGAATTTATTAATAAACTACCAGCATATATTGAAGGTATAAACTTAAAAAATTCTTTCTGAGAGGGGTACATGATCCAAAAAATTGGAAACCACTGGTCTGAGACAGTCGTTCTTAATCAAAGTGGCTCCTAATTGCAATTACCTGGAGAGGTTGTTTAAAATACAAATTCATGGGGCTCACCCCCAGAAATTGGGATTTAGTACCTCTTTGGTGGAGTCCAGGAATCTGCATTTTTAGCAATTGTCCCAAGGGATTCTAATACAAGTGGTTCAGGAACCATACACTATCGAAACAAAGGGCCAGGCTGAAAATGATGTGAGTGTTGTGGTTCGGGGGCAATTATTGGTTCCAGTTAGCTTGCTTTCCAGTCTATACACCTTGTCTTCCACCCATCACCTCACACATTCCTAGCTTCTATCTCTGTCTCTTTCCCCCTTCCCCATTCTTCATCTCCAATCTTAATCTCATGAAATGCAGGCAGTGATAGCAACATCTCCAAAGGCCTCAGTTGGGCCAACGTCCTGCAGCTGTGGTGAGAATAACCCTGCTCCATGACAGTCATCAAATTTACCACTTATTCCTTTTCTCTGGCCAGGGCACAGGAAAATCAATAGAGCACAGCGGAAAGAACACAGTGTCAGAGAGACTTGTAAATTCCAGTAAAATTTTAAAATCTGGCTCCTTCATCCAAAAGCTGTACAAAAGTCTTGAGCAAAAGTATTTAATTTACCTGTTTCAGTAAAATATCTGTCTTATACAGCTACTGTGAGGATTAACTATACAAAAAGGATCTAGCAATGATGTGGGTATATGGAAGATGATTAATAAATAACAGGACTGTTTATTGTTAGAGTGGAGTCCCTTACTCAGGGCCACTACTTATCGTTGTGCAAGTTGTGCAGTGTACAACATTTACTTCTGTATGCTTTGGTCTTATTCCTTGTTCCCATCAAGGGAGTTGGACTGAACCTTCCTCTGCTCAATAGCCAAGAGACCAGGAGATCTTGAGTCCCAGCTCAGCCACATGGCTGCCCAGTAAAGAAGCCATAGCTAACCAAGGATTTCAACCCTGAGGTCATTTACTCAGCCTTCTCATCTTTTAAAAAGGGAGAGATAATAAAAGATAAGCTCAGGCTTAAGAACAGTGAGAAGATCAAAAGGACTAGATATTCTAAGTTGTCTTGTTTAGGTACTAATCACTTATGTCAGCCTTACAGAATTTACCACTAGGTAGCCAACTCTAGAATAGTTGGAAGAAAAGAGGATGCCCTTCTAGGGACATTTGGTGTACCGATTCATGGCACTGTGGCCCTATCTGGATGTACTGGGCTCTAGCAAGGCACCCTGGAAGTTGCTATTCTCTATGTCAATTCTGATTTTAAAAGCACTGTCCTCCCACATACACAACTTGCATGGGGCCAGCCTGAGCCTTGCAGAGTAATTTATATCAGTGGAGCAGAAGTAGACAGGACTCCAGAAAAGGGAAGGACTGCCCTCAAGATAAGCCAGGCCAATGTGTATATAAGTCATTCCAAGCTCTCATTGAATATACACTGAGCAAGGTGCCCAGATCAAATGGAAAGCAAAACCGCTTTACTAGTACTAACAGCTGAAGCAAATTGGTGAATAGGAGGCTTCCATCGATGTGTATTAGGCTCAAGCTGAGGGTTTTGGCTTCTAGAGGTCCTATTTTCAAAGGGCTCAAGGCTTCTACATGCACAAAAATCTACAATTCCACTTTGGGACCAAGTAAGAATTCTTCCCTGGAGTGGACGGCAAGGAGCTTTATTAAGGGAAAAGAACTACAGTCTCTTACTTCTTACTCTGTGTTAGGCACTGTTTTAGGCACTTTTGTGTGTTCATTTCTATTAATCTTCACACCAGCCCCTTAAATTCGGTACTATCATTGCCAGTTTGAATACGAGGATCCTGAGGTTTAGAAAGGATAAATCATTTTCCCAACTCGTAAGAAGCAGTAGTGTCCAGACTGAAACTTACTTTATTTGGCTCCATAGGACAATCCCATTAAAGCAAGAACTCCTGGGGTGGGGTAAAAAGTACTTGCACTACATTCATCCCTAGGTATCCATGAAGACTTTAACTCCTTGCTGAAGAAAGGGGAGGGAGCATGAAGGCTAAGTATGAGAAAGGGCTTTGTTACACCAGCAAGGAGACTACATCTCAAAAACAAAAGCAAATTGTCTGCCAAGTCCTGGGCTGTTCTTCTCTTTTCCTCTTGGCACAGGTTGCCTTATCTTCTGATAAATAGATTTTCCCCTTTTGTTAAAATCTCTCTCTCTCTCTCTCTCTCTCTCTCTCTCTCTCTCTCTCTCTCTCTTCCTAATAGTACTTGAAAATGAAAACCAATATTTGCGGAGACTAAAAAATCTCCTCCTACTTCCTCCTCAGCCCTTTTGAAGTTTTCTTGTTTGGAAATTTTATTTTTAAACTCCCCACAATAGCTTGGCATTCCAGGATCTCAGCAGCAACAGTACACAGGTCCAGCCCCTCTCCCCTTTCCCTTTCCTCAACAGCCAAAAGATAAGACTACTCCAAGAGAAACAGCCACTCCCAGGTTATTGCTAAAGGAAATATTTGCAAGATCCAGGACGTGAAACACAAGGAGGCTATGCAGGGAGGGGAAAAGGGCTCAGAGAGCTTGCTGTCACCACCCTTCTTTGCCTCTAATCCACAGAACTTGAAGTAAGGAATAATTAGTCTGGCAAAAACAAATGCAAGTAGCAGGACTCACCCAGAGGCTTTTACAGCCCCTAGGAGGCTGGTGCAAAATGTTCTTTGAAGAAATCAGACAAGTCCCTGCTTTATTGGCGATGTCCTTGGTGAAGCTTAGCTCTCTCTTTCCAATGACCCCAACGTGGAATTTCCAAAAAGGTCTTCCCATTAGTCCTCTGGACCCTACATAGTGTCATACTCATGGTGATAAGGGATGGTAATGATCACTCCTGTTTACTGAGATTCCGTCATGTGTTGGGCACAGGGCTGCACACTTAACAGACTTGATCTCATTAAACCCTTGAGGCAATCTTCTGGTATGAGCATTTTCTTCTTCAATATAGAAATGAGGCTCAGAAAGGTTAAATAACTGAGGGAATACAATGAGAGTAAGTAGCCAGGAGAAGTTACAACTAAGATCCACAGGACTCCAATGACCATGCTTTTTCCAGCACAATATGCTGGCTCTCCAGTGGTCTCATAACCTTCTCAAGAGTTTTAATAAAAGACATTTTAGGAGTACATAACACGTTACCAAGGGGCCAGGAAGATTTGATGCCCTCAATAACAATTTAGCTGAGGATCAGGCTGGCCAAGATTATTAAGGCCTTATTCTCTAATATCCAGTGTTTTGAAACTTGAGTATGCATTAGAATCACTTGGAGGACTTATTAAAACAGGTTGCTAATATGGAAAATAGTATGGAGGTTTCTCAAAAACTAAGAATTGATCTACCATATGATCCAGCAATCCCTCTACTAGGTATTTACCCAAAGACTTGAAAAATTTATCCGAAAAGATATATGCACACCGATGTTCAGTGCAGCATTATTCATGGTGGTCAGGACATGGAAGTTACTGAAGTGTCTTATGATAGATGATTGGATAAAGAAGATGTGGTACATATATACAATGGCATATTACTCAGCCATAAGAAGAGATGAAATACTGACATTTGTAACAACATAGATGGACCTCGAGATAATCATGCTAAGCGAAATAAGTCAGACAGAAATGGTGAAAACCACATGATAACACTTATATGTGGGATAGAAATCTAAAAGCAACAAACAAACAGAGACTCATGGACATGGACAATTGACTAGTGGTTACCAGAGGGTAGGGGAGGAGGGAGAAGGTAGATGGGAGTAAAAGGGGTCAAATATGTGGTGATAGAAATCTAACTATGGGTGGTGAATACACATGCAACATATATATGACTTACTGTTGAACTGTACAGTTGGAACTTACTGGATTTTCTTAATCAATGTCACCATAATAAAATAAGCAAACAAATAAATAAATAAAACATAGGTTGTGGGTCCTACCCCCAGAATTCCTGATTTAGTAGGTCTGAGACAGAGTAGGGGAATTTTTACTAGTAATATTTTCCCAGATAATGACAGTCCTGCAGGTCTGGGATCATACTTTGAGAGTCATTGCTCTAATCAGTCATTGTTTACCAGGTTCTCAACTTACTAGGGTGTCTTAAGAGGTATAAAGCCATTAAAAAACTTCTCAAAACAAAATGCATTTTAATTAACTATATATATATATACCACCCATGTGACAAGCAGGATAAAGATTTACAAAATAAAAACAATAGGCATACTGGAGTTCTAAAAAGCTTTGGGAATCCTGATACTATTTAAGAAAATTTGGTGACCTACCATAGTTAAACAATGGACAGGCCTGAGGGAAAGAGAGCAAATTTTATCTATTTGAATCCTCATGTGTACCAGACAATGTACTGAATTTCAAAGACCCAGAATACAATGAAATAGATTTAATACCAAAGTTATAAAGAATATGATTCTATCTCAGAAAGTTTAAAAGGCATTCTGGGTGCTTAATTATGAATGAATTATTAGTATAGAGTAGTTCTTTGACATGCATGTATTAAACATTTGAGGTTTTAACCCTTTGAGAGTAACCCTAAAGTTTGATGAAATGTAGTAAATGCTTATTGTGCAAAGGGTATGGATTTTATTTGCAAGGCATCACAATACAGGTTTGTAGGGCAAGTCACCCAGCAAAGGAGGGGGGCTAGTCAATTTCTTGGCACTTCCATCTCAATGTGGTTTGATGGGTCTCTATTTGTTGTCGAGGTATACATGTGAAGTAACCACAGTAGAGGGAAAATGTGCTTCTTTGGGAATAATGGCACCAAAATGCAAACTATCTGCAAACTAGTACTGGTGATGGAAATTAAGAGAAATGGAAAAGTCTTAAGAAAGTTATGTTTCTGAGCCAGATAAAATGTTTATTGGTGGTGGTACATACTATGTTGTAGTGGTGATGACAAATTTGGAGACACACTCACAAAGGTCTGGTGATGGACCCCCTCAGAAATGTCAAAGATCTCACAGATTTAGATAAGCAGAAGTGCTGGTTGATGGAGAATTCTAGCAAACCAAATTCTAGTTAACAGTGAGATCAAGCTTGTCTGGTAAGTAACACTGTTAGACGAAGAGGAGAAAGAGAGCCAGCCCTAGGCTGAGAATTGAAAAACCTGAGTAGTAGTCTAGTTTTGTCATATGCTTACTATATAATCTCAGAAGTAATGTGCTCTGGCGTCAGATGTTTGTTTGATCTGGGATAAGTAATTTTAATCTGTGAGTAAGTTTCTTCATTTGTAAAAATGGGTCCATAAATGGTAACTATCTCATGAGATCATGATAAATAATAAATGAAATAATTCATGTGAAATGCTTATAATATAGTACCTGACACATAACAAACACTTAATAAATGTTAGTTATTATACTTTTTGTTGTTGCCGTTAATAATAGTATAACACTTTTCCTGATTCTCAGCTCCATTCTCAGTCAAATGGGAACAATAAGACTTAACTACACAAGGGTTGTTGTGAGGATTAACTATGGTCATGTACATAAAATATCTTATACATTCTAAAGTTCTGGGCAAAGTAGAAAATGGAAAGGATCACAGGAGGCAATCATAGGTACAGAAAACCAAAAGAGATAATCCAGAAAATACTTTCTTTTGGCTTTTAAATACATTATACTCATGTGGCTTTTTCTCCCAGCATATCTACTCATTAATTTTTTCCCTCTTGCTAATATTAAAATGTGTTTGCATTCTCTGTATGCAAACTAAATAACAGTGGAGGAAGACGACCAAGAGCGTAACTACATGGAATTAAAATTCGCTGCAGGCTTCCAGGCAAAGAGAGTGGCTCAAGAATATACACTTGATTTTCCCACCTACACTCATCGTTCCTGTTGTGACAGAAATGACATAAGAAATGTTAAAATGTGTATGTGAGGGGTGGGGAGGAGTGGAAACTCCATCAGGATTTCTCCTCTTAAATGTCATCTCTGCCATTGACCTTTCCTAGGCCTTCTCATCTTCCTTGAGATCATATACTGTGATCTCCCTCCTCCATCTTCAGTATCAGTACTCCTTCCCTTTCCGTTGACCTCTCCTTTCTGTTCTTAAACTTAAACCCAAATCCTAACCAACCCTTGATTTAAGCCAGTGGTTCTCATATTTAGCTTTTCAAATCAGAATTACCTAGAAGACATGTTAAAACACAGATTGCTGGGCTACTTCCCAGTTTCAGATTCAGTAGGTCTGAGAGGGGCCCAGGAATTTGCATTTTAAACCAGTTATCAGGCGATACTGAGGTTGCTGGTCCTAGGGTCTCATTTTGAGAACCACTAACTTAAATCTTATTGCCCCATTTAACTACCACCTAATTTTCTCCTTCCTTTTCCTAGCCAACTTCTTTTAAAACATTTTTAATATTAAAACGTCTTTTTAAAAATTTTTCTTTTAAAATAGTTTTTTTTTCAAATCACACAGTAATACTAACACATAATTAATGTATTAAAATTAATGAAAAAAAAAACACTGAAACACTCCTACATTGCTGGTAGAAATGTAAAATGGTACAGCCGCTTAGGAAAACAGTTAAGCAGTTCCTCAATAAGTTAATAGAATTATCATATGGTCCAGAAATTCCACTACTAAGTATATTCCCAAGAGAACAGAAAGCATATGTCCACACAGAAACTTGTACCTGAATGGTCATAGCAGCATTATTCACAATAGCTAGAAAGTAGAAACAACCCAAATGTCTGCTAATGGATGAATGGATAAATAAAATGTGGCATATCTTTACAGTGGAATATTATTTGGCAAGAAGAAAGAATGTAATACTGATACATGCTGCAACATGATGAACTGCTAAAGCATGCTTAGTAAAAGAAGGCAGACCTAAAAGCCCACATATTGTATGATTATATTTATATGAAATATACAAAATAGGCAAATCCATAGAGACAGAAAGTAAATTTGTGGTTGCTTGAAATTGAGGATGGGAATGAGGAATGACTGCAAATTGACACAAGGAATTTTGGGAGATGAACATGTCTAAAAATTGGATTGTGGTGATGATTGTACCACATTGTGAATTTACCAAAATTCATTGAATTATACACTTAAAACAGGTGAATTTATGATGTGTAAAGCTGTGTGCATTTCTTCTCCATGCATCTCCCTTACAGATAATCATGCCATCTACTTTCTATGCCTGCCATTTTGCTAAGCTTACTTTCTTGAAGGTCACTTATGATTCTAAACCGTCAAAGCCAGTAGTGGTCTTCTCCTTATCCTCTGTGTTAGTGTACTGGCATACTTCCTCTACCACTCTAGTTGCTTGCCCCTTCAGTTTCCTTTGCTTGTTCTTCGTCCTCACCCTAGCCCCTTGCTGGGTGGTCAACAAGCTTCCTCCAAAGAAGCCACTTGTCTCCCTCACTAACTTTAAATTCAACACATCCCAACTCAAACTTATTATCTCCACCAAACCAGCTCCCCTTCTCACCTGCCCTAGCTATGTCAATAACTTTCTCCAAGTCACTGGGCATCAGATTTATTTTTGACTGATCTCCTTTCTTTCCCAAATTTCAATCACCAAGTTCTTTCTACTTTTCCCTCAAAAGGTGTCACATATTTATGATCAAATAATCTGAACAGAACACATGAGAAGCAATGCAAATATTAAGTAAACACATAAAAAATTCCAACTAGAATAATTAAAGCAAATTAAAAGTATAATAGATACCATTTACACCTATTGCATTAGAAAAAGAAAATTTTCCATGATCGCAAGATTTTGGGCAAACTGGTATTCTCATAAATTGCTAATAGTAGTGAAAAACACCTCCTAGGAAAGCAGTTTGGTGAAATCTATCCAGAACAATAAGAATGTTCATATTCTTTCAACTAGTAATCCCAACTCTAGATAATGAGATAGTTCAATGAGATAGTTTTAATGAGATAGTTCAAAATAAGAAAACATGTATAGCTACAAAATTTTTTTGCATCATTACTTTATAGCAAGAAATTAGAAACAATCTAATTACCCAATAATTTGGGAATGATTAAGCAAAATAGAGCACATTAAGCTAGTAAAATATTATGTAGTCATTAAAATTTATAACTACTGAGGAAGTTTGTATAGCAACATGAAAAATTATTTACCAAGTATTGCTTAGTGAGGGAAAAAAAAGGAGCAGGACACACAAAATCAAATCTACATAGTTATTATAACCTTGCCTCTCTCCCCCCCAAAAATCTCTATACTTATAGATAAAAGCTGGCAAGGAAATGAAAATCAGGGTGTTAGGGTAGTAGGAATAAAGGTACTTTTTCTTTTGTTTCTAATTTCCTGTAGTATTGTTTTCATAATAAATAAACATTTTCCCCCAAATATAACACATTTATCTATCCCTTCTACTTCATTCCTATTGCACCCCCATCTTCCCAATCCAGGGCTGCTCTCTTTCATGCCTGGATCACTGCCCATAATTGGTTTCTCTTTAACCCATTTAGGCTACAAATGCTGCCAAGTTACCAAAGGGCTACATTTACCATATCACTTACCCAACTGATAATCTTCAATTGCTTTCATGTTTGTGGTCTTATATAGATTTCAAGGCCTACCTATCCTTGCCCAATACTTTGCTATTTGCCTTTCTCTACTGTTACTGTTGCTGCTCTTCTCTTTCCTCTTCCTCCTTCTCCTCCTCATTATCAACTAACATTTAATGAGGATTTACGGTGCCAGGTTGTGTTCTAAATGCTTTACATATATTAATTCATTTAATCCTTACAACAATCACATGACTTTTACCCCACTTTACAAGTAAGGAAACTGGGCAGGGATAGAAGGAGAGAGTCAAGGGGCTGACTTGCCAAGTTAACACAGCTGGAGTATAGAAGAATCTAGATTTGAATTCAAGCCAACTGACTCCAAGGCCAGAATCCTTAACATGCAGGGCTTATTCCTCCAACACACCCTGTTTCGTCCTCTGGGCCTTTCTTCCCAGAGGAAAGGGTAAGTTCCAACCTACAGTTTTCTTACCCTCCAATGAACTTAAATAAGGCATAATAATACTGATCGTGTATTGGGCCCTTGCCACATGCCAGAAGTTTCTTGTTTAAATCATGTATTTAACACTTTTCAACTTATAGCAACTTGCCAGAGTAAGCAAAAGCTGGATTTAAATCTTGGTTTGTCCTTTTAGTAGCTGTGAGACCTTGAGTAAATTACTTAGTTTTTCTGAACCTCATATGTATTATCTGAGTCAATGGTCGTCAAAATGTGATCCCAGGACCAGCTGCATCAGTATTACCTGGGGAGCTTGTTAGAAACACACACGTAGAGCTCCACTGCACATTTACTGAATCGTACTCTCTGGGGGTGGGATCTATGGTCTAACGAGCCTTTCACATGTTTCTAATGCACACTCAAGTTTGAGAACCATCACTCTAATTATAAAAATACCTGCCTGACAGAGTTTTGGAGAAGATAAAACATATCTGTAACTTAGCTTATGGCATGTAGGTTATTTTGCAAATGGTAATTTATTACTACTTCTACTTAACTGTGTGTGGGTTAGCCTTTCTTGCTCAAGCTGTGGGTTGGCAGGCATTATGTTTCCTGATACTCTCTAATAATTCCGTGCTTGCCTAGAAAGAGGCAGTATATACACTAGGTTTTGAATAAAATCTTCTTACTTCCCTGGCTGATTAGTAAGGGAATCATTTTTGTAGAAGCACTGTAAGGTAGTACAGCAGGTCCTTGAATAATATCACTTTGTCCAATGGCATCTTGTTAAGACACTGATGAGGAAAAAAAATAATTCCAAGCCAGAGCACTGTGTGAAGTTTTCATATTCACCCCATGACTGCATGAGTTTTCTCCAGAGACTCTGGTTTCTTCTCACATCCCAAAGATGTGCACGTGAGATGAATTGGCATATCTACATTGTCCCAGTCTGAGGGTGTGTGTGTGCCTATGGTAGAAGAGTGTCCTGTCCAGGTTGGATTCCCTCCTTGCACCTGAGCTGCCAGGAGGGGATCTGGCCATCCACGACCCTGACCTGGAATAGTGGGCTGGAAAAATTTATCTTACTTGTTTTTATTCATCTTTCTTAAATGTACATATAGCTGACATTTATTTCAATGTTTAATATTAGAAGTGTTTTGGATCTTTATTTAGAAATTCAGTGATGGTTTTGTTACCAGAAATATGCTGTAGGAACTTAACTCTTGTTTATATCAATTAGCCTACAGTAAAATTGGTTTCCTTACATGTCATTTTGCTCACATTTGCAGTTTCCAAGAATCTATTGATAATGTTAAGTGAGGACTTACTGTGGGGTGTCTCTTAAGTTAGACTGCCTGGATCTGGTCAACTTACTAACTTTGGGACTTTAGGCAAATTAATTTATCTCTATGTGCTTCAGTTTCTTCTCCTGGACAAATGGGGAGATTAATAGTACCTATCTTTTAAGGTTATGGTGATAAATAAGTGTAAAGTGCTTTGAATGGTGCCTAGAATACAACACTCTCAAGAAATGTTAGTTAGCATTATTATTTTTGTGTTATTTCACCCATTCAGTGGTGGAGGCTCTGTTTCTTCATTTGGCAAGCAAATGACAAATATCCTTGAGCAACTGCTCTGTGCTAGGCACAGAGAGTAAGTCTCTGACCAAGATGTGGGCTCCTCTCTCAAAGGTCTCAGTCTAATGTGGGAAACTCAGCAGGCTTACTAGACTGAAACAATTTCTCCACGGACATGGTACAAGCCAGTTTATAGTAAGCAATCAAGACCAGCCATAGAATCCCATAGTATCCCCATCCAGGTTAGATTCCTGAGCCATGATGCTGAGTGATCCATTTGAAGGGTTTCCTTTAGGAATCTATATTGAAGCAATTATAATGGGAAAAGCATAAACTTTGGGGCCAGATAAATCTGGACTGAATCCTGGCTCCATCACTTATACTAGATGTGTGACCTCTGGTAAGTTATATAACCTCTCTAGACTTCATCTATAAAATAGGTAGTAAAAATGACTGTTATGGAGAATAAATGAGATTATGGGTGTAAAAAGATCCTGCCCAGTGATTGATACTTAGTAGATGATCAATAAATGTTGGATTCCTTCCTTTTTCCATTGCCAACCAGAAAACTAATAGGTTTTCCAGACATTGGAATCAAAAGAAAGCCAAAAGTATTCCTGACTACATCAGCAAATCACAGGAACAATGTAGACCTCAAGGAAGAGCCCTGGACTCTTCAAAGGTCAGGACACTCAGATTCTAGTCCTCTCCCTTGGCATCTCCTCCCTAGGTGCCCCTGCAAAGGTACAGCTAAGAGTCTTCTTCCCTGTCCCTCCTTCATTCCTGGAGTTTGAATTAAAGAATCAATATAATTTAGAGGCCTCTTGTATAATTTGGCCTGAAGAAGAACTGACTGAAAAGAGTATATCAAGGACAACTCATATCTATCAGAATGGCAATCATCAATAAATCAACAAACAACAAGTGTTGGTGAGGATGTGGAGAAAAGGGAACCCTCATGCACTGTTGGCAGGATTGCAAATGTTACAGCCACTATGGAAAACAGTTTGGAGTTTCTTCAAAAATTAAAAATAGAACTACCTTATGACCCAGCAATTACATTTCTGAGTATCCAAAATACTAATTTGAAAAGATATATGCACCCCTATGTTCACTGTAGTACTTTTTACAATAGCCAAGATATAGAAGTAACCTAAGTGCCCATCAATAGACAATTGGTTAAAGAAGACATGGTACATTTATACAATGAAATATTACTCGGCCATAAAAAAGAATGAAACCTTACCATTTGCAACAAAATGGATGGATACAGAGGGTATTATTCTAAGTGAAATAAGCCAGAGAAAGATAAATACCATGTGATTTCACTTATATGTGGAATCGAAAGAACAAAATGAATGAACAAACAAAAGGAAAACAGTCTCATAGATACAGAGAACAAACTGTTGATTTAGGAGTTGGGACAACTGGGGGGATGGGGAGTTGGGTGAAAAAGGGGAAGGGATTAAGAAGTGAAATTGGTAGTCATGAAATAGTTGGAGATGTGAAGTATAGCATAGGGAACAGAGTCAATATTATTGTAGTAACCACCTTTAGTGCCAAGTGAGTACTAGACTAATCGGGGAGATCATTCTGTAAATTATATGAATGTCTAAGCACTGTGCTGTATACCTGAAACTAATATAAAATAATATTGAATGTCAACTGTAATTGAAAAATAAAAATTAAAAAAGGAGTATATCAAGGAATTTCACAATCTCCAGCCAGGCTGATGTAGAGCAACCCAGAGAAGGTAACTGTCACTCCTTATGGTCACCTATGGTAGGTGGGCTAATCTCTGGGGAACATACTGGGTGCCACGTTTCCCACATTACAGGAGCAGACTCTCCATTCTGGACATTTTTTTTCCTTAAGGGCTTTGCCCAAGCAACTATTTTCCCTCTAGCCGAAGCCATATATCCCATTTGTAAAAATGTCCCTGCCTTCTTTCAGGAATTTTAACCTATTGTTAGCATGATCTGCCCTTGGACTTTTAATGAGAGGACCTTAAGTTCTCAACAAGCCCTATAAAAAGTAAAGGTGGCAGAACCCAAGAAACGAGTACCTTCAGCAACTCCGAAGCAAAGGCACAGCAGTAGTTGGGCAATCTTACCTCCTCTCCATCCTTTCCAACTGCCCAATCACTACTGGAAAGGCAGTTATAATTTATGACTTATTATCTATGTTTCAGCAAGGTCTGGTACCACATGTCTTTGGGCCTGGGAAGGCCTGCCTCAGGCCTCTGAGATGATTGGCACATCATCCCACAACACTGCCTGACTACTACTTTGAAAATGTCTTAGCGATCAGTTGTGTCTGTAGCCCAGCTGCCTACGGGCAGGCTGGATGACATCTGTGGCATCAAACCCTTGGTATAGACACCAGACTAGGTTCCTCAAAGAAAATTGAGCAAACAGGAGACCTTACCAATTTTCATAGAAGCCTCACAGGTACCATCTCAACTTAACTCCCTGAATGGTCACTTACCTCTCTGACTGGCTGGTCTTCCTTTTTCCTGTTATTGGTTTCCATTTGTCCCCAGGAAATTCCTGCAAAGCAAAATTCTGATAAGTTAGGGAGCTCTGAGCAGCCGGGTATCTAGATGGCCTCAAAAATGTGAAGAGGTCAGGAACCTGCCCCTAGCCGCTCCCCTTGCCACCAGCTTGTTCTTTCTACTCTCCCATGCTGGCTACAGAAATATGTACTTGGTGGGCTGCCTTTCTGTCAGGAGGCCTGCTGAGCTGCTGGGGGGCATGCAGAGACTAAGAGAGCATTCAGTTGACCTGAACAGTGTCATCTAGAAACTCCGTGTTTCCCTTTCCTCCACTCCCCTCCCAAACCACGTTAAAAACCGGTTTAGCATGTTTGTTCTTTGCTCTTGTTTGTTCTACTTGGTTAACCTGCTCTTTCCTCTTGACTCTTCCAACATACAAAGCATCTTCTTAGAAGCCCTGGCTCATGAAGGGCCTTTGAGGCCTAAAGCTCCTGCTGTTGCAGCTCTCTTCCAGAGTGAGGCAGATGGAGATTGCGCATGCCAGCACACCGCTGTACTGCAAGGGCCCTTCCTCTTCTCAGGGGCTCAGGTGGACTTATTTCTGGGGAACCACAGTGCTGAGTGCCATCTTCCCCACATTATAGGAATAGACTCTTCACCCTGGGCATTGTTTCCTAAAGGACTTTGTCCAAGCAACTCTTTTCCCTCTTGCCAAGGCCATGCGTGCCATTTGTAAAAATGTCCCTACCCCCTATTCTTGCTCCAAACCTAATGCAAATTTGCCTTTGACATTCTCCCTGATTTTGCATTCAGTACCCTCTATCTAGTGACTCAGAGCTTAGCCCAATAGGTATGCACAGTTGTCCCTAAACCTCACTGATCTTCCAAATTCCTTTTTCTCCACTTCTATTACTGGTCTCATCTAAGTTTTATTACCTTTGCCTCAATGAAAAAAATTTATTCCCTTTTGGAGGTAAAATACCTGGTGTCAGTCATACTGGCTAAGATCCTTAATGGCTGTGTTATTTGAGGAAAGTTTTGTCACCTCTCTGAACCTCAGATTCCTATCTGGCAAATAACGACTATACTATCTAGCTTTGCTGATATGTATATGTATAGAGAATGTGTATAGAGATGTATATGTATATGTATAGAGGATATGTATAGAGAATGCCTAGCACAGTGCTCAGCACATAGGAGGCTCTGGATGTGAGTAACCATGAAAAGGATGAGGTTATGAGATTAGGGCAGTCCCTACATGTACCTGTCATGTTAGAGCAGCTCTAACTACTTGTTAGACTTCAGACTCTGCCTTGATGCCCTGTGAGATGTCTCTGGCCTCAAAGACATATTACTTGTTCAGCCACAGTGGGAGCCAGGATTTCCTGTCCATGCCCTGTCTAGCCCTATGGGAAGTGCTCGGTAAATAGCAGTGGCCAAACCAAACAAAGTCCTGTCCCAACTCCCAACCTTATTCTCAGATCCCCAGTATCACATTACTAGTTTTTCCCCATGAGCCACTTAGGTTACTGTAAATTGTCTGCACCCTTTGAACCAAAGAGGCAGTTACCCAATGACTTATTGCTGATGGGGGTTGACTCTGATGGGAACTTGCTGCTCCAATGGAAGGTATACTTCTAGAAGACATCCTCCTATACTGGAGAGTGCCTGGGCTTTGCAACCAGCTTATGGAGAGACAACATAGCACAATTAGTATCTTGGTCCTGAAGTTAGACTACATAGATTCAAATCCTACACTTGCCCTTCACTAGCTATGTGACCTCAGGCAAACCACCCAATTTCTCCTTATCTCATTCTCCGCAGCTACTTAATCGTGTGATCATGATAATAATATTACCTATTTCTTGATTGCTTTGAGGACAGCATAAGTTGATACATGTAAAATACCTAGAACAATGCCTGGTACACAGTAGACACTCAAATGTTATAGTTGTTCAAATCCTGGCTTTGCCACTTGATAGATGTATGACCCTTCTGAACCTCAGCTACCTCAGCTCTAAAATGGGATCCTATTATAACTTATCTCATACAATTGTTAAATGAAATAATCTGATAATATATGGAAAACTAACTGGCATTAAGTATTAGGGATGTAAATGTGTACTGATTTTAGTTCTCTTAACAGCACTAAACAGGAGTCAATTAGTTCTCCAACATTTTCCAGGAGCCATAAAGAGAAGGATCTCAGCCCTACGTCAGACAGCTACCATGACAACTACCTTAGTCATATGAGCTGGGGTATCCTAATCCATGCTGCAAGTTTTCCTCATGTCTGGGGATGGGGCAGGGGGGTTGTTCAGGTGGCAGGGATAAGAATAGGCATGAAGTGGCTCCTAGATGGCAATCCACATGTCTGAAAGCCTATTGTCTATACATACCTGCTTAGCTAGTTTAACAGGCATTAGGAACCCAATGTGTCCCTCCCTCAGGAGAGGCATGGTACAGGCATAGACATACCTGCATTGCTGCTGCCAGTTGATGCAACCTGCGAATTTCACCTCCTTCCATTACAAAGTTACTGGCCCTGGGCTGATATTTCTGCAGCCGTCATTTCCTTATCCTTCTGCCTCCAACCCCCAACTTCAGTCCCCTTTCTCTATTGTCTACTTGCAGGTCCTCCTTTCAGCAAACAGTTTCTCAAGCTAAGCCAATCTCTCTCCTTATTTTAAGAGATAATAACTCACTTATAAGATGATTACTATCTGGCAGTCACTGTTCTAAGTGCCTTACACATTATATCATTTAATTCTCACAACCAACTTATGAAATAGGTACTATTATTACCACCTATTTTTTCTTTTTTAATGGGAGAGCTTAAGAATTTGAACTTAGGTTGTCTGGTTCCTGCATCAATGCTCTTAAACCATGATTTTATATTTCCTCTCCTCTTTTTTTTTTCAACATTTTATTATGGATATTTTCAAGCATGCAGAAAAGTTGAACAAGTTTACAATTAACACCCAGATATTCACTACCTATATCATACAATTAATATTTTACTATATTTGCCTTATCACATATCTCTATTCACTCCTCTATCTATCCTCCAATCTATCTTAAATTCTTGATGCATTTCAAAGTAAATTACAAATGACTTTATCCTCATAAACTTGAAAACTTAAATAAAATGGACAAATCCCTTAAAAGGCTAACTACCAAAGCTCACTGAAGAAGAGATAACTGAAATGACCCTATATATAGTAAAGAAATTGAAATTGAATTTGTAGTTAAAAATCTTTCCACAAAGAAAACTTCAAGTCCAGATGGCTTCAATGATTAATTACAAGATTTAAAGAAGAAATACCAATTCTATGCAAACTCTTCCTGAGAATGGATTAGGAAAGAATACCTCCCAGCTCATTTGGTAAGGGTAGCACCTGGATATAAAAACCACACAAGGACATGACAAGAAAACTACAGACTAAAATCCTTGATAAACACAGATACAAAAATCCATAACAAACTATGAGCAAATCAAATCTAGTAACATACAAAAAGGATAATATATCATGACAAAGTGGTCACAACAATGGTAGGTTGATTCTTATTTCAAAAAAATCAATCAATGTAATTCACCATAACAATAGACTAAAAGAGAAAAAAATATGTGATCATCTCAATAGATACAGAAAAAGCATTTGAAAAAAATTAAGCATCCACTCCTGATAAAAGCTCTCATCAAACTACGAATAAAAGGAAACTTCCTCAACCTGGTAGCTAACATCAGACTTAATAGTGAAAGACTGGGAACAGAGCAACAATATCTGCTTTCAGCATTTCTATTAAATATTGTATTGGAGGTCCTAGACAGTGCAATAATGCCCTCCTCTACCTTAGAAAAAGCAAACAGAGCGAGTGGAAAGAAAGATATAAAATTATTTCCATTTTCAGATGACATGATTGTCAATGTAGAAAACCTTTTAAAATCTATCAGAAAGCTACTAGAACCAATAAGTGAGTTTGGCAAGGTTGCAGGATACAAGGCCAATATATAAAATTAAATTGTATTTCCATATAATAGTAACAAAGAATTTTTAACTTGACATTAAGAAAACAATACTATTTATAATAGCATAAAGTCATAAAATCATAGGGATAAACAACAAAATATGTGCAGCATTCGTATGCTGAAAATTATAAAATAAGTTAGAACACCAACAGACTTCAAAATCTTCAGCATACATATCATTCAAGTTCCATATTTGTTTATAATATTTTAAGGCAAAATTCACTCTAGTGAAATGCACAAATATTAGGTGTATGTTCATTAAATTCTGACGAATGTATATACCTGTGTAACTCAACTCTTATCAAGATATAGAACACCATCATCACCCAACAAAGTTCCTTCATGCCCTTTCACAGTCAATCCTGTGCCACCTCCCAAAATATTGAATTATTTTTCCATAGAGTAACTGTTTTAGAACTGTGTATAAAAAGAACAGTAGAGTATGTACTCATTTGTGTAAGGCTTCTTTCACCCCTAAGATTCCTTGTTTCAATGAACATATGTTGAACAATTTCATATACCAAATTATTCAGAGTATCTGTCTATGCAACAGTTTAACACAGGAACTAACTTCTGGTTTAAGTGCACCAGCCAAAAGGTGGCACTAGGGAAGCCATGGGGAAGGCATCTGGCAGTGAGCTGGTAAGGACATCGGAGAGCCTCCCAGAAATATCCTGGAGGATGGCAGTGGCTTGTGTTAGGGTGGTAAGTCATAACCAGGGTATAGCAATATCCAGTCTAAACCTGGGTCTCTGACAGAAAGAGACTGCAGAAGAGGGGGAAGGATTTGTTTTTTAGAAAACCAGAGATGTCAGGTCTCTGAAAGCAAAGCCCAGGGGACCACTTGCAAATTGTGGAGCTCCAAATAGTTTTAAAGCAGGAAATGGAAGGGAATACATGCTGTTTTGTATCAGGTACTGGGCCTGACATTCTGTATACACAATCTCATTTGATCTTCACAACTGATCCATGAGGCAGCCATTATTTTCCTCTACTTCAGAGTTGAGATAATAAGACTTTATTTAGTACTGACCATTTTGTGAAGTAAAGATTCATGTTTCCCTTTAAAAATCATATAACTGTAAATTTTGGTGGCCAAATGACTTGCTTAAGGTCACTTGGATACCAATTATACAGTTAGGCTACAAATCCCAGTTCTGTACATTTTGTAAAGCAAAATTTATTTTATTCTAACTCTAAAGATAAGATAACTGCAATTTTGGTGGCTGAGTTTCCTGCCTCAGATTAATAAACTACCATCTGGTGGAGCCAGGACTATACAGTTTTAAGGAATTATAATTGTTATGCTACCAAAAGATTTGCTTCATTTTCTCCTCACAAAGAGAATAATGAAGCTCACCCATCCAAGAACCAAGTCCTCACCTGCACTGTCAGCTTCCTGGGTTTCCAAGCATTGCCAGGTGCCAAGGTGCTGTCTTCGAGGGTACTATGCTGGGGATTGTGATAGCAAGGTGAACACCGAATACATTGGTGGTGGTGGCATCGGCAATTGTAGCAGTTTGGCATCATATTTCTCTTTCTCAAAGCAGGGCAGACTTCTCCAGAACAATAAATGCAAGGGTCATGTACTGCAGCTCCCTGTACACTACAGGAGTAAGTGCAGGTCCTGTGATAATCAAAATCACCACAGTGCAGTGGCTTACAACACATGGATTGTTCTAGACCTTTGCTTGCAAAACATTCTGAGTAAGTAGGAGTTTCTGACTGAAGGAGTGACATAGAATGATATGATTGATCTGTGGCATGATATGATTCGTCCATGGGATGGCTCCTCAATTCCCTATAGCTAGAGCTAATTGGCTGGAAGCTTTGGTCTACAGGTTTTGGTCTTTGGGTAAAAGTCTTGTTACTATGAGTGATTAAACCTGGCAGATGGGATGTAGATAGAGATTTGCTACTCTCTTCAAAGAACTTTCTTCTGTCTGCAAAGGGCAAGAGGATGGCTTCATTCCCAGCTTGAGCAGTAGAAGCCTTCAATTCCTTGTTATCTCCTGGGTTAGAAGGGCTTTCCATGGCTAGTGCCACATGTGGCTTCAGGTTGTGCTCTGGAGACCACCTCCAATGTCCTCCACGGACTCCATGGTGAACATTTGTTTTCTCAGAGTCTGAGGAGGATGGGTCAGATGTGTTCCACCAGGTGTTTAAATCCAAAGAGGGCAGTCTAGGCCTCTGGCCAGGGCTTATTTCTCCCTCCAAGCCTGTCCTAGATTCATGGCTCTCAGGGGCTTGGCTGAGGCACTCTGAAGATGTAGCCCTAAGCATCATGCTCCTGTTGAAGAGCTTGTCTCTGGGGCTAGGTGGTTTTTTATTTGAAGGTAGAAGAGATGAGTTAGAGACAGGAAGTAGAGGACTTTCTAGGGGCTCCTCAGTCTCTCCCACTGGCTCCTTACTGTCACATAGTTGTGATAAGGGACTCTTGCTTTTCTGGAGCTGGGCCTTCCTCCTCTGAATTTCATTACGCAGGTTGGTAGCAAAACGCTCACTCTTCCGCCGGTTTTGAATTGAGCGACCCCGGGTCCCTCCATTTCGCCTACCAGCCACCTGGCCACAGTCCTTGGGCTCATTGTCCCCTTCTTCAGTTGTCTCTGTGGTGTCAACTACTTTAGTGGTTGAAGAACAGTCCCTGGATTGTTGAACGAGCAAGCCGGAGGCAGAGGGCTGCTGGCTGGCCAGTTCACTGCCTGCTCTGCTTGCTCTGTTAGGGTCCTGGCAACCTCTTTCTGGAGGGTGTCCATCAGCTTCTCCATGGGGGGATCTGCATGGGCTCTGGTGTCCCAAACACAAAGGTCTATCATCTACTGGCCTGGTCTTTTTCTCTTTACTGGGCTGGTCCTGGGTTCCTCCTACAGGGGGACATGGACTTTTCTTCCCTGTGTAGCCGCTATGTAAAGGGGACAGAGTCCACTCATGTCTATCCTGCCCAGTTGGGAGATCCATCCCCTTGTGACCCTTAGTATCAAGGTTCACTTGCTGCAAGTGGGATGCCAGCAGCTGTTCAGGAGCACTATGACGATGGCCTGTGGGTCCTGTGAGGTGCCAAGGGCTGCTAAAAGGAGAAGCCTTAGCTAGGTCTGCTGAAGCCTTGTTGAGTGGGCTGGAATTTATGCTGGAGGCTTTGTCATATGATTTTTGGAATCCAATAGCTTTGGCTGAGGCCTCCATCAATAGATGCTCAGAACCCCGTTGGCTGGATTCAAGATGTTGGCTGAGCTCACAGTTCTGATGGCCTTCATTTCTCACTTGGTTTTGCCTGCTGAGGCAGCAAAACCTGTTAGGGTTTCTTGGGGATAGTGTATTCTCTAAGCTCAGTTTTTCTTGTTGTAAGACATCCACAGGTTCAGAAGCCCTGCGCTTCTCTCTATTGAGGAGCTGGGATCTGGAGGCCTGAAGACTGTCTCGCCTTACTGGAGGTTGTGGTGGACCCTTGTAAGCCTTGGCAGGCCCTGAGTGGTGGACCTCCTGTGGGCAGGATAACATCTGGGAGCTAAGAGTCAGGTGGCCACCGTTGGTGCGCTGGCTACTTCCTGAGGTCTCAGCCATATTAGACCTGCCATTAGGGGCTTTAGTTGACCCTAGGCCTTGCATGATACAGTCTGCAGAGGCTGGCTCCTCTGGCTTGAGGGAAAGGGCACAGTCAGAGGCATTTGAGCTGGCCGAGAAGGAGCTATAGGCTGAGTCACGCTGGTTGGGGTACATGTTCTGGTCATTGGGCAAGAGGTGACCCTCATAGGTGGCTTGGCCTGGTTGCTCCAGGCTCTCCATGCTGCCAATGGAGCTGCTTTTCTCAGTGCTGCAGTGCCGAGAGAGTGGACACCACTGCACACACACGTCACTGCAAGACACAGGGCACACTGATTAGTTAGCCAGGTTACCAGATCCCTTTCCCACTGTGGCCAGCTCTGTCATGAGAGAAAGCAAGGCAATCCAGAGTCACCCATAACCACAAATTAGAGAAAGATAAGGGAAAAAAAGGAAGAAAGGGAAATAGGGAAAGAGATGGACACTGGGGCACCACAGTGACGTGGTAAAATGGGAGACAAAATGGCATATGGAAGAAGGATGGGATGAGATCCCAAAGACTAAAAGTATGAGGACTCCATTAGGGGCTATATTCTATTTATCTGCCATCAGCGAGTCTACAATTGCATCTGGTCTCTTGCTGACCCCAGGGGAGTCAGCATGCGGCTCTCTGCCAGGAGAGACAATCACAGACTATTAGCATTAGAGAGGGGCCTTAAAGGGCTGATTGAATTATAGTCAGCCCATTTCGTAAATCAATGGTTTTTGAATTTGAATGTGCACCAGAAATCTCTTGGAGAACTTGTCAAAACACAGGTTACTGGCCTCATCCCCAGAGTTTTATGTCTGTGTGAATTCTGATAATTTTTACTTCTAACAAGTTGCTAGGTAATACTGGTGCTGTTGGTTCAGGGACCACAATTTTGAGAAATACTGGTGTAAAGCAAGCACTGCAAAGAAAGTAACTTTGAGGAGGTAATTTTTTCAAGATTGCCCAGTTCTAGGTCATGACTCAGATAGAGATGGAATTTAGGCGTCCCCTATCCTTTTCTTGATAATAGTAATGCTGACCATTTACCAAGGACCTACGATATGCCAGACACTTTAGAGTATCTCATTTCAAACCTAAGGGAAAAATTATTATCTCCACTTTACAACTGAGAAAACTAAAGCTTTGAGAGGTCAAGTAAACTGACAACTTCACAAAGCTGCTGAAAAAGCAGAGCTGGAATTTGAACCCAGGCCTCTGTAAGTCTAATGTCTTAGCTCTTCTGCTGTACCATCTGGTAAATGGGAATAATAGTAATATCTGCATCAGAGGGTTGCTTCGTGGGTGAAATCAGATAATAATAGTAAAGCTCTTGTTACAGCTCAGGCACCTAGATGTTCAAAACATGGTAGGTGCTGCTCTCTTGATTGTTGTTTCCATTGATATTGTTATCAGAATCCTCTCTACTAGTAGTATTGATTCTAGAATTGTCCTTGCCCACCCATGCCACCCTCATCCCCTATGGTAAAGCCAAACTGGGGAGACCAAGGAAGAGACTAAGATTAGAAACAATCTTGAATTTTAAGTACCACTTCCAACGCACAAAGCCAAACTGAGCCAAGTCATGCGAGTAACTCCCTATGGCTAGAAACCCAGAGGTTGCAGGCTGCTCTCAGAAAAGCCACAGTTCAGAAAGCCAGAGCTGAGCAGTGGCAGGAGCCCATGAGACTCTCAGGTCAGTCTCCCCTAATTCTTGCTCCCTACACTGGCCCTTTGCCACTCTACTCACTTTACCTCTGGGATGGGAATCCATCGATTCCTTATTGGCAAAGGGACCTGCTATCCATCCCACCACCCTTCTTGCTGAAAACAACTACACCCCAACTCCAGCAGGAGCCAAGCTCAAATGTGTTTCTGTGCATTCTTCCAGAACAAAATTGCCTCTGCCTCTGTCCTGAGCCCCTGGCTTCCAATGCCAAATAAAGTCACACACTGGGGACAAACTCAACTCTTAGCTTCCCTGGGCCTCAACAGAAATCCCTTCTTGGAGGTAAGATCTTGCTGTGGAAGGAAAAAGACAGCAAAGCTTGCTGAAAAAGTTGTGTGCCTCTTCTGGGCAGCTGTTTCAACAATAGACAATATCACACTCCCTGCACTGAGAGATCTTCACTGCAAGTAGACCCTGTTATTCAAGAAGCTCCCATTCTGAAGGCTTTGGCTCTGTGACAGAGCTAATGATCACTGGATGAGATTGCCAGTGAGTCAGTGTAGACAGAGAAAAGGACCAGAACTGAGCCCTGGGACCCCTCCTATATTAAGAGACCACAGGGATGAGGAGAAACCATAGAAAGAGACCACAAAGGAGCAGCCAGTGAAATGGGATGAAAAGCAGGAGAAGGTGGTGTCCTGCAAGCCAAGTGAGGTAACTATTTCAAGGAAACATTTTCCAGAGAGAATGAGACTGGCCCAAAGTCACAGAGACTGAGCAGTAGACTAGGACTAGAATCTAGGTACTCTGGACTCCCACTCTATTTTTGGTTATAGCACTCTGGGTTCTATAGCATCCAACAGAGACTAGAACAGAGGAGAAGGAGTGACCATGTTGACAGGAGGGTTCCAGACTCACCTTGTGTTGCAACCAGAATGCCAGGACAAACTAAAGGCTTCAGAAGGGACATGCATGGTGGTAGCCACTTCAGGGCATCCTTCTAGCAGCTTGGCCACATGCCATGAGTGTGGCCTACTGACAGGGGCGTTTCTCCTACAACAAGAAAGGGACAGGAAGTCAGCTTAGGGAACCAGAGCTGAAATCACTTCCCAGGCAGCTTCCGCCCCCACCCCCTCTTTCCCTTAAATGAAGTAGAACATCTTTCAAGGAGCTGGTATGGGAATCTTAGTGGCCCTCCCCAGCTCCCAGAACTCAAGTCTCCTTCATACCAAGGTCAATCCCTAGGGATACAAAATGTTAGCTTTACACAGCTGTTTTGTTCACAGGTGTATCCCTAGCATGTACAGCAGTGCCAGACACACAATAGATGTTCAGTAAATACTTGTGGAATAAATAGGTGCTATTGACCAATGAACAGAGAGCCTACCTTAAATTGTCTTTGAGAAAAAAATAAATCCGACCAATCTTCCCACTTTTCTCTAAGAAAATAGTAAGCAAGCGATTGAGAAGTTTGAACAAGTCAATACTGGGCTGTAAATTCTCCGGTCTTCACTTACTCATTTGATAAGCATTCGTTAGATGTTTACTGTGTACCATCTATGTGTAGCTCTGGGGATAAAGAGATGAATCAAACATAGCCTTGCCCTTGAGAGCTTACAGATTAGTGAGACAGAGCTAAGTCAAATAAAGTACAGTAAAGGCCTTGAGAGAGCAAAGGATAAAATGGTCACAGAGGAGAGACACCTAAGACTGTAGGGAAAATGATGGCAAGGAGCCCCAACTCTTGCCAGGCAAAAGAGAACAGCATGGTAAATAGTGCAGTACTAGGCTGACAGAGGAAACTGCTGCTCAGCAAGGCAGGGATGAATAAAGGGAAACAGGTCTGAGGCCCAAGCCCTGGATGCAACCACAGAGTCTGTCTGGTGCTGGAGGCTAAAGCCATAACTCCTGCACTGACTGGCTTATACAGGACCAATCCCTATCCTCTGGTATATTTCACATGAATAGATGCCTCCCTTAGATGTGGGGAAGAATAGTATGAAGAAGAGCATATGTGGGGCATAGGTAGCGCCAGAAGATGAAGAAAAGATTTATAAGAAAGAGAATAAGAAAGGGAGGAAGGAAGAAGGGAGAGAATAAGGAGAAGAGAGAGGGAGAAAGAGAGAGAGAGAGAAGGGAGGGAGGGAGGGAAAGAGAGAGAGAAAGAGGGAGGGAGAGAAAGAAGGAAGGAAGGAAGGAAGGAAGGAAGGAAGGAAGGAAGGAAGGAAGGAAGGAAGGAAGGAAGGAAGGAAGGAAAGGAGAGAAAGATAGATGTTGGAAGGGTCAGGTAGATGATAGAGATAAGAGAGAAAGATGATTCAGAGAAACACGAATGACAGTAAGGGAGAAATCCCTGAGAAAGAATATAGAGAAATACATAGTAGAAAGAAATGAATGATAGAGGGAGATGAATGACAGAGTAAGAGAAACATGATAAATAAGTAGATGATAGAGAGGTAAATAGATGATAGCTTTTTAGTAATTTATTCAGTCATTTACTGTGACAGGCTCCATACTAGACACTGAGGGTGCAGAGCTGTCTAAGATAAGGGCCCTGTTTCTAACAAGCTTGTTATATAGTAGGATAATTCAGTGGAAACAGAAAATCTCAGTGGTGCAAGATTCTAAAGGCCTAAAAAAGGTAATCTTGAGGAGAATGGCCTTGCTGGGGAAAACACGGGTTGAAGTGGTTACAGGCCAGACACAGACAAGGAGGTATAAGAAGAAGGGCAGGGGAAGCTACCTGTCAAAGGGCAGGAACCAGAGTCACAGGTTAGCAGCAGTAGCTAAGATTTATGGGAGGAAAGCCAGGTGAGGCCCCTACTTTTAACCATATTGCTCTATTATGGATTTCAGAGTGCCTAGCGGGGAGGCCGAAGGCACAAGAAGACTTTGTACTGGGGTGGAGGATGGTGCCTGCTCCAGAGTCTCATATGCAAAGCACTGATGCTAGAAATCTCTCTAGCTTCTATTACCTGGTAGTCATCCGTTAACAATTATTTATATGTCATCTCGCAGAAGTATAATGTACTACTACAGACTGTGTACCATGTGAATCTATATACCTCTGGGAACTGAGGATACAGTGGAGAATAGGGCATCGCTCTTATTTTTGGCCCTTCTTTCACATCCAGGATTCCCAAAGTTCTTCCGAGTCCAGGGTTTAAAATGTGAACAGTCAGCTTTGATATCACCTTCTCCCCAACCATCCAATTCCTCACTGAGTTCTACTAAGACTTCTTTTATGATATATCTCTTGGCTTTGCCTCTCTCTCTCTCTCTCTCTCTCTCTCTCTCTCTCTCTCTCTCTCTCTCTCTTTTTCTTTCTCTTCTCATTGAGACTATTCCACATAATCACATTTCTCTATAGAACCCACCACCAATACCTCCTGTTCTAGTCCAGGCCCTTAACACTTTACGTCCAAAATATCATGCCAGTCTCCCAGCCAGTCTCCCTTTGTTCCACCTTCAGTCACAGCTTTTAGATCATATCATGTCAAACACCAATTGAACTGAAGCACCCTCCTATTCAAGAATCTTCACTGGTTACCTATTTCTTACCCTGTTCTGCATCAAATGTAAACTGGATCAGACATTCAATGACCTCTATAAGCTATCTTTACCCAAGCAGCTCAAACTCTCATGTCGCTGCTCCAGTCACACTCTGCAAACAGCTTTGTGCCTTTGCTGTTGGTTTTCCAGTAGCAACCAGCACAAGCTCTGGAGTTGGACCACCTTGGTTTGAATCTCAGCTCTACCACTTATTAGCTCTATTGCTTTAGATAGGTGACTTTACTTCACAGAGCTCTATTTGTCATGGCAGTAAAATGGGGATAAAAGTACCTAATTAATGGAGTTTGTAAAGATCAAGTGAGACAACGCATGCCGACTGCTTAGAACAGGGTCTTGTAAGCTTTCAACAAATTTTAGTTATTACTGTGACTGTTCCCTCCACCTGAAATGCCCCCTCCCATTTTTGTTAATCTAAATCCTACCTGTTCTTCAAAGTACTGCCCTGGTACCATCTCCTCCAGGGAGCTCGTCATTAGTAACCTAGTCCTCACAATTTAGCCTATAATAATATGTTTTATATTGCTCATGATTATTTCTTGTGTGTTAGTCTCATCCTACCAACTACACTGAGCCAGCAGACAATGAAACAAAAATGAGTGAGACAGATCTAGGTTCATATCCTAACTTTACCACTGTGGATGTGTGATTCTATGCAAGTCACCTAATCCATCTGAACTTCAGTTGTCTTATCTGAAAAAGGGAACAATAATCCATGCCTGGCTAGGTTATTGTGGGGATTAGAGATAATATTCTCAAAGCATCTAGGACACAGCCTGATGCATAGCAAGTGGTCAATAAATAGTAGGTACTATAATAAGAGTTATCAGGTCAGACTTGTCCTTCTTAATGGTTCAGAAGTACTCCCACCCAGATTTGTCCATCCACTGTCAAAATTTTGCTATACTCCTCCCTTGCCACACTTTGGAAAGTAGCTTACAAAGGCCCCTACTCTCTCTAGGGTTTATCCAGGAATAGGGAACACTTCCAAAGGTGACAGAAGCAAGGCAGTAGGGGCTTTTGGACTACTGGGAGAAAAACCACAAGCTGGAGTGAAGAAAATCCCAGCATAGGAACTGCAGCCAGAGTTGGAGCTTTCCATCTCTAGTTTGAGAAAGGAGAGGAAACTATCTATAGGGAGTAATACTTGGTCTTTAATTATTCCTGAATAGCTCTAGAATTAGTTCACACTTACATTCCAATCTTAGCTGTGTGACCTTGGGCAAATCACTTCTCTGAGTTATAGATTCTTTCTTTGTAAAATGGGGAAGATAACTATCCTTTACTCACAAATTGTAGTCTGGATTAAGTGCAGTCTCATGTCTGAAAATACTCAACATAGTGCCTGACATACTATAAACTTTTAAAAAAGTAACAGGGACCACTTATTGAATACTTAAGATGTGCCAGGCACTAAGCACTTTGCATGTATTAGCTGATTCAATCCTCATTCCAACTTTATCAATAAAAGCTGTTATTATCCCCAATTTACAGATTAGAAAATAGAGACACAGAAAGATAAATTGTTTTGCTAAGAGTACACAGCTGGTAACTGGCAGTTGGGAATGAGGCTTAGATTCTCTAGCCCTTTCTAGGATACCACACAACCCCTCTTTCTCAAAGAACAATATGTCTCAAAAATTTGTATAGCTGAGGCTTCTCCTAGCCATTCCCTCAAGAAGCAGTCAGTAAAAAAAATCCTCAGTAGTCTTAGAGTTTAACCTATCCATTCTTTAGGCAGTGGGGACATGGGATGAGCTAAAATAAACAGAGAAGTAAGAAAATGCCAACCACTAACCAGGCAGCTCCAAGCCTAGCTGTGGCGGCAATAATCTCTTTCTTCTAAGGTTGGTTCAAGTACTATCATTAAACACACACCCTATCATTCATTACCTTAAAACTCCTTTCTTAGGAAGAAAAAAGTAAAGGATATTGAAGAAAGAAAGCAGCAGCCATGGTAGCCATGGCTACTAGTAGTACCTACCAGAAAAGTTGCCAAGGTGGGGAGGTGGCTTAAGAGAGAGCTGGGTATCAGCCAGCTCAGATGCTCATCAACAACCCCTCCAGCCAGCCCTTAGTACTTCTTTCTGCAAGCTGGATCCTCCCTTAGTTGAGAGCCATTTGCCTTCCTGTTAAGATCTCCTGAAATGAGGGGCCATCAGCCCAGTCTCCTGAGTATGATCCAAGGGGCTCACGCACAGTCAGGTTCTACTTTCAAGAACAGAAAGGAGTGGCATTGAAGGCAAAGTATGACCATCAGCCTGGTTGGGCCTAGATCTTGCCACAGCCTTAGGGAATGAAAGCCAGTGTCAAGAGCTGGATAAGAATGAAGACGCTGTTCCAGAAACCAGCCAGCACCCTGATGGCAAAGGGAAGGATGAAAGACAGTTCCGGCAGCATAAACAGCCCCCCTGTTCCTTACTCCAGCCTCTTCTGAGCCCTGGCCCGCCCCCTTCCATAGCTCAGAGGCCAATAAGGAAGCTGGGCCCCCAGCCACTGCTAGAACTCAGGAAAAGAGCAAGGAAATGATGTTTGGAAAAGATAAAGCTGGTGTCTAAAAAGAATTTTTAAAAATATACGTAAGTGAGAGAGAAAAATACCCCAGACACATACACGTAAAAGAATTTCTGTGCTTCCTGGACTGAGTTGACCCCACCCGGCCATCTCCACAGGTCCTCTGGGCCCCAGAAAAAGGAAAGCCTAGATCAACCAGGCCTAGCAGCCTCCAGGGCCAGATTTCACACAGCTGGGGGTAAGTGATGTAGAGATTCTCCAAGGTAAAGGTGTTGCTGAGATATAAAGCAGGGGTCCCCAACCCCCAGGCCATGAACTGGTACCAGTCTGTGGCCTATTAGAACTGGGTCACAAAGCGGGACGTAAGTGATGGGAGAGTGAGCGAAGCTTCATCTGTATTTGCATCCACTCCCCAGCACTAGCATCACTGCCTCAGCTCCACCTCAGATCACTGGGCATTAGATTCTCATAGGAGCACCGGTCCCTGATACCAAAAAGCTTGAGGACCACTGGGCCATATTTACAGGGTCTACGGTTCCTATGGGCACCTGAGCAGACCCAAAGAAAACTCCTTTCCACACCAGAGATTCCACCTCCAGAAGAGTAGCATTGGGAGTCAGCATCTCTGACTCTGTCATGAATTTTCTCTGACCCTTGGCAACTTACTCTCCCTCTCTGAGCTTTTGTTTTCTCTCTGCAAAATAAAACATTGTCTCTATCATCACAAACAACCCTTCTAGCTATAGCATGATGTAACAGGCCTAGGTCTCAGGCTTCAAATAATGTCCTCACTGACTTGTACAATAGCCAGAACCTAGAACAGCCTCACATGAATTTGTCGCATATTCTAAGCCCAAGATCAGGCATCAGACTTTAATTTCTCTTGGGGATTTAGAGTTGGGGAGTTCCCTTCATAATATTCCTGATCCCCATTTCAGTTTTCTTTGGCCTCTTGTCCCAATTCCAGCAATTTCTGGCTCCAGAAAGGGCTTCCGCGAACTCCCCCAGGATAAGAAATATGCTAGGGCCTTTCCTCTTTAGGGAAATCATTCTCAGAAGCTGAAGGCCACTTCCCCTCTCTTCCCTCTGTACCTCCTAGAGAAGTCTGGGTCGATGTTTATCTGTTCCACAAAAGGCATGTGCCATTAAAGTAAGCCCATGGGCCTTCCTTTGGTAGTTAGAAGTACTGTATAGGGAAAGTTTGGAGATTTTGTGGGCATATGGATCTGGCTTGGAGTCTCAGCTTTACCAGTGACTAGTTGTTTGGCCTTGGGCATGTCACATAAACTCAATTTCCTTAACTGCAGAATTCAATAAATGGTATCCTCTATCCAAAATAGTAATAGGAAAGGGACCATTAATAGCAAGAAAAACAATTTATCCAATCCAATGAAGATGAAAGAGAAAGGACTAGTTAAGAGAAGGTTCAAAAGCCAAACTTAGATTCTGAGCTTCTCAAACTGCAAATTCTGATTCAGGAGATCTAGAATGGGTCCAGATTTTTATTTTATTTTATTTTATTTTATTTTATTTTATTTTTTATTTTATTTTATTTTATTTTATTTTATTTTATTTTATTTTATTTTATTTCATTTCATTTCATTTCATTTCATTTCATTTCATTTCATTTCATTTCATTTCATTTTATTTTATTTTATTATTTTATTTTATTTTATTTTATTTTATTTTATTTCATTTCATTTCATTTCATTTCATTTCATTTTATTTTATTTTATTTTATTATTTTATTTTATTTTATTTTATTTATTGGTTTCAAGTATACAGTACATTGGTTAGACATTTATATAGTTTATAAAATGATTCCCCTGATTGCTCTTTTGCTCCTCTGGCTTGCCACCTAGCCAATACATTAATGCTAAATGCATTCCCTATGCCATGCTCCCTAACCCCGTGACCACCTATCAACTACTAATTTGTACTTCTTTAACACTTCACCCCATTCTCCCAGCCTCCCAAGCCCCCTATCCTCTGTCTGTCACCAGATTGTCCTCTTTATTTGTGAATAGGCTCCAGATTCTGACATTCTAACTAGTTCTAGGGTGATGATGATTCTACAGATGTGATAACCACACTTTGATAATATATTACAGAATACAATATCATTAGCAGTACACTAGAGAATAACCCCTGGTCCAAAAGAAAAATCAGGATAAACAGTCTCTTCTCATGTCGTTACTAAGGCCTAGGTGTCTAGCCTTCCCTAATCTTCTGGTAACCAAGTGCCTTCCTCCTTCCATTCAGTAACCCAGCACATAAAAGTGCTTCCTGATGAGGCTTGCCAATCCCCACTTCCTAACAAAATAAAGAGCAATAAGTTTGATAGCAGTCTGGCCTTGTCAATGGCCAGGTGAGGATGAGATAATTATGACTAGAAGAACAAAGAACAAGCATGTTCATGGGACTGGCTGGGATAGGAAGGCAGGGTGGGAGTATGAGTTGAGTAGTCACCAGATGAGGTAATAGAATAGGCATGTTGGGCACAAACAGCATATACTTGAGAAATCTTTGGGCTAAGTCAGAGGTCCCCAACCTTTTTGGTACCAGGGATCAGTGCTTTCCTCTTATGAGAATCTAATACCTGATGATCTGAGGTGGAGCTGAGACAGTGATGCTAGTGCTGGGGAGTGGCTGCAAATACAAATGAAGCTTCACTCACTCACCCACTGCTCACTTCCTGCTGTGTGGCCTCGTTCCTAATAGGTGATGGATCGGTATTGGCCCATGGCCTGGGGATTGGGGACCCCTGGGCTAAGGGATATAAGAGAGGAATGTGAGTAGTTTGGCTAGTTTGGGATTTGGGGAAAAGGCTGGGAGATGGGGTGAATTGAGTTCCAGATAACATGACCAAATATAACCTCCTATATTTGAGGGAAAGTAAAGATGACTGCTTTTCCAATGCTCAGAGGATAAGAACTGGGCAAGAGTGCAGAGGGACGTGGGTACATGCAAGCTGAAGTGGCAGATCAGTCAGAAGCTAGCTCCCAGAAGAGTCCTTATAAAGACTGTTAAGAAAGGTGAGAGGAGGAAGGAGGACCAATTCTGAAAGGAGTCAACCTCTAGCTGCATTTGTGGGCTGTCACTCCAATACCTTCATATAGCACTAATTGTTTCTGAGCCTGACTTCCAGCAGACCCCTCAAGAGATACTTGGAGTGGGGCAAGTAAGGAATAAGTAGCAAGAGAACTATGGCTCTGCCCCAACTCAGGGCAAAAAGGAAAATATGGCCCCTGTTGCTTGGGGTTTTGCTTAGTCCAAGTTCTGGGCCATAACTTACTGCAGGTTCTTTCCTCTTTTGAAAGTGTTTAGGCAAGTAATACAGGACACAAAAAAGTGTCCTTTATTAGTTCTGTTTACTATCTGTGGCTCTTCCATGCTCATTCTGACCCACTCAATGAGAAGGGAAGCCTGCACACAATACATAGCTTGTTTATCTGACAGAAGAGGGGGAAGCTGCTTGATCACCAGGAAGAGATATAGAGCTATGAAGGCCCACTCACATCTCATTGTTAGTTGAGGGATCTTACAGCCTGGTGATCCAGAGATTCTTACTGTACATCCATCCAAGGGGAATATGTATGTGTATGTGTGTGTATTGTGTATGTGTGTATATTGTGTATGTGTAAATGTGCATGTCTTTATGTGTAGGTGTATCTGTGTGTATGTATGTGTGCATCAGTGTATATATGTGTGTATGTGTATAAAAACGCATGCCTGTGTGTGTATGTTTGTATGTGCATGTGTGTATGTGTGTACATGTGAATGTGCATGTGTATATCTGTGTTTGTGAATGTGGGTCATGTATGTATGTGTATATGTGTGTCTGCATGTATATCTGTGTGTATATGTATGTGTGTATGTATGTATAATTTTAGAGAGGATATTTATGACAATGGCTTTCTTTTCAGTCTGGGAAAGTTATAATCTGGGTCATCTGAGATATTGGTACGTTATGTAGACAGGGCTTTTGGTACCGTTCTGCTTCTCTACCTTTCCCACCCCTTCCACCTCCTCCACTTCCTTCACCTCCCTTCACTTCTCTAAATAGCCAGGTCAAGATCTTTCATATAAATCTGCTAGATCCACTTCTCCGCTCTCCACCTCAGGATCCCCTCTCCCCAGCTAAAAGAAACCCAGGGTAGTGAATAAGAGAGGAATGGAATGTTGGAGTGGAAATAAAGTCTCCCCCAGGTGCTGTGATGTGTGTTAGGGGGTACCTTTTGGCTTTATAAATAGAGAGTGATAACTTCTTCTGGATAAGGGCTTTACATTTGACCTCATTTTCATTTCTCCATTCACACTGAAATCTTTAAAACATGGGGACATCTCTTTTTCTAAAGAATGTTGGAGAGAAGCAACCATATGAATGATGCAGGAGAGCTTTGCAAATATTAGAGGCTAGAAAAATGCTTAGTAATTTAGAAACATAGTACTTGGAATTCTCTTACAGAGTGGGCCGGGGAGCATATTCTAGTTTTTCTATGGATAGTCTGATAAAACGTACCAATCATAGACAATTTCTTGTCAATTGTCCCAAAGGCAAGGAGGAGAATGGTGCATATTTCATATCTTCTAGAAGCAAGGGGAGCAAGTCAAGAACTGAATAATGAAAGAAGGCTTTTCTCTCTTCCCTATATATACAAAATCTAAGGATGCAACTCCAAAAGGCTATGGAACACTTCAGAGGAGCACACAGGGAAAATAACAACAGATTCACAGAGCACCACCTGTAGAATCAGCTTCTGCTGGGATGCCTGATTTCCTAAATCACCATACAGAGTGATAAAGAAGATAGAGGATGTTTTCCCTCCAGCTCTTGTTTCTATCAGGAATATTTGTAGCATCCTTTAGGAAGAAGGTTATGAGAATAACACAAGATTTCCTTTCTTCTCCCATTAAGCCAAATATATCTTTTAGCTCAAACTCAGTATTGCAGATGCTACTTTTCAGGGAAAAGATGGAATCTACAAAAGTTTTTCCAAAATTAAGTCTCAAAGTCCTTAGAATTATTTTTGGCCACTCCCTAAGTAATCTCCACTACTAAAGGCATGAAGCCCTAGGACAATAGCTAACAATAGCAAGGACCCCAATAGAACCAAGAGTATCTACTCACTCTCTTTGAGCAAACATGACAATGAGGAAGGGCCAATGCTCAGCAGAGCTGCAGCACAGTGAGCAAGGAGCACAGTAATGGGAGATGAGGTTTGAGGTTGGTGTTATGCCTAGGCCAGATCATGGAGTTTTCCAAAGTCAAAGTGAGCAGTTTGAATCTTATTCTCAGTTCAGTGGGAAGCTACTAGAGGTAATTAAGCAGAGGACTACTGTGATTTAAGTTTTAAAAAGATCTCACTTGTCTGATGGATTTAGGTAAGACAAGAGAAGAAGGCTCTTATAGATAAGAGATAATGGTGGTTTGTTCAAGGGAAGAAGCAGTGAGGGTAGAAAAAAGAGGTCTAGAGATATCTTGAAGAGGTAGAGCTGACAGTGTTTATTGATTGATTGAATATAAAGAGTGAGGAAAAAAGGAGAATAAACCATGACATTTGGGTCATCTGGTATCTGTTCCTTTTTAGCACAGAATTCATTTCTGAAATTGAGTCATTAATAGTTCTAAAAAAAAATGTTGGAAGTCTCCACTGTTCTTTTATTCTGGCATTTATGGAGCTCCTATCTACATTTAAGGTACTTGGAGAGGTATTATGGAACATGCCAAAACGAGGAAGTTATAGTCCCTGTGCTCAAGGAATTTACAGTGTGATAGGGGGCAAATAAAAATACCTAAGTAACCACTAAACAGGGCAGAAAGTCATGTCATAAAGGAAATGCTAAAAAGTGAGAGTTAAATAAAGGAGAAATCACAGCTGGTTGAACCAAGGAAGATTTTACAGACTCTGAGCTAATTTGTGAAGATTCAGTACAATTTCAGCTGGAGAAGACTGGAAGAGAGGTCATGCCAGGTCTTTGCATAAACAAGAATAAGAAAAGCAGGAATATGCTGAAGTTTCTATAAGGTACACAGGAAGTAAAATTAGAATGATGTAAGAACATGATAGGCCTTAAGTGTCAAGATAAAGCATTTACTTTACATAATCCAGTAGACAAGAGAGAGACTTTGGAGGTTCTGTGATAGGAGAGCATCATGATAAAGGCAGTATTTTAAAAGGTTATTCTAGTAGCTACATTTAGGATGAGTTATGTGGATAAATACTGAAAGCATAGAGAAGTGAGTAGGCTAGCACAATACACACAAAAGGTAGAATTAGACAAATGACAGTGAATGGAGCAGAAGGGAAGGATGTGAGAGAGAACATAAAAGACAGAATCAACAGCATTGGACTACTAATTAAATACGGAGAGAGAATAGTTAAAATGACTATGAGACACCTAGAAAAATGGTGGCATCACTAATCAAGATAGGGAAGTCAAAAGCAGAAGCTGGCTTCAGGAGACATGAGTTTGCTTTTAGACATAAGTTTGTTTGTTGCACTGTCAAATTACATAGAAAAGCATGCACAGCAAGAAGTTTGACATCTAGGCTGCAGTACTGAAAAGTGGTTAGGACAGGGGCTGGACTGGGTCTGGACATGTAGTCATTATCCACAGAAAGGAGGAAGCTGGGGCCATTGCAGTAGTCGAACTGCCCACAGTAAATGCATACAAAGGAAAGAAAGTGGATGACACATCTCTACAGCACACCTATGGTTCAGGTAAGAGAGGAAGAAGAACTCATCAAGGAGACAAAACAATAAAATGCCATTTTAAATGATATTTTTAAAAATAAGTATCAGCAAACTTGCAGAGAAATAGGCATTCTTATACCTTGCTAGGTGGGAATGGATATAGGTACACATCTGCTAGAGAGAAATTTGTTATATATTGTCAAGAGACAGAAAAAAGTTCATACTGTGCTTGCTTCAGCCAACATATACTAAAATTGGAATGATATAGAAATTAGCATGGCCCCTGCACAACGATTACATGCAAATTTGTGATGTGCTCCATATGTTTTCTGGAATTAGACAGCAGTAATGGTTCCACAACCTTGTGATATACAAAAACCCTCTGAACCACACACTTGGAGGTAATGAACTTTATACTATGTGAATTATATCAGTTTTAGAATAGGTTCCTACCCTTTCATCCAGTTTTTCCATCTCTAGGCGTCGTCTATCCTAAGAGCAATTAGAGGTGCACAAATTGATTTATGTATATGAAGTGTCATTCACTGCAGGATTATTTATAATGGTAAAATTAAGAATATCCTAACCATCCAACATTTAGGAAGAGTTATGTGAAGTATTATACAACTACATCAAGGAATAATAGTCTGCCACTAAAAACTATGCTTTTGAAGACTACTTAATGTTCCTGGAAATGGCTCATGATATAATAGTAAGTGAAAAAAAAAATTATACAAACCTGTACATAATACCAGTCAAATTCAGAAAATATATGTGCATACACATATATATTCATATATAAGCATATACATATTAAAAGGCTAGGTGAAAATGCAGTACCTCACCAGTAGGTTATTTATCTCTGTGTGGCAGAATTAAGGGTCATTTTTACTTTTTTTACACTCACTTAAAATATTGAAATGTTTTACACTACCCATGTGCTACTTCTTTTTTTTATTAAGTTCCATGTGCTACTTTTGAATGAGAAAAATTTTCTAAAGAAAAAAGAACCCCATTCTGTATAGACATAGCATGTATCCTGACAATTGTCTGTTAGAACTGTCTGACACATTCCTAAGTTAGGAATCTGCAATTATACTTGTATTTCCACTTAACTACTTCAAACATCTGGATTTTGCCCTTAGGTAAATCAGCCTAGAGCTCACCAATCTAGCAAAATGCTTTCCCCAACAAATGCTTTCCTGCTTAAGAGCAGATTCCTCTGTTTATTCTACTAATTAAAAAAAAAAACCAAAAACTCCACTGATAGTTTTTTACCCCATTATTAGTACTGAGAGCTGTTCTTTGCTATGAGAAGCAGCCAGGGCAGGAAGAACAAGGAGAAAGTTTAGGGGAGACCAAGCAGAGAAAAAAGAAGGTCAAATCAAGGTCAGTATCAAGGCTGTGCCCAGTGGGTTGAAAAAAGAATGTGCTACTCAAAGCCTTCTTGGCTTTAGTTTCTTTCCCGGTATCTGATGGACTTGGTGGAACAAAGCTGGGTGGAGAGCAGACAAAACACAGGAAAATCTAGCTGGGGTGGGCAGCAAGTACCGTTTGTGAAGCCATCTAACTGCTAATATTTGTATACCATATTTTCACTTCACAAAGAACTTTTCATATGCACCATTCCATTTAATCTTTACTACAACCTTATAAACTCCACTTTAGAAAAGAAGAAACTCAGGCTCAGAGAGTTGGAATAAGTCAGACAAGGCTTGAACCCAAATTCTTTATTTCTAAATTTCTGTAAATCATAAATTCTGGGAGTGGGGCCCAGCAATATGAATTTTAAAAAGCCCTCCAAATGATTCTGATGTATGCTTAAGTTTGAAACTCATCACTCTAAAGAATGCTGACATACATTTAAAAACAGATTTTCAACTGTAATTGAAAAAAATAGAATTTCACAAAACACAGATTTTCAAGTGGTTTCTTTAAAATACCAGCTGCTGCTTTGACTTATGTGGGGGCTGTGATCCTTTCTTAACTGTCAGTGGTTTTGTACATAATAGAGGGCATCTGCTTGAATCTGTGACCCTAGGGCAGGAACATACCACTTCATGGTAAGGAAGGTCCCAGAACCAAGAGGGCCATTTCCAGATCACAGCTTCCTTTGGTGGGGGAAGATATGAGCTGGTAAGCAGTGGCCATATATCTACCTCCCTTCTGAAGTTTCTCTTCATAAAGGCTCTCACATTCTTCCATAATGTTCTGCATGAGCCTCTAAGAAATCCCTGCTCTGATGTACCTTTAGTTCATCAAGCTTTTAATTATTTTGGTTTTCAGGTTTTTAAAAGGATTTTGAAACAACGATTTAGGGAAAATATGCTGCAATTGAAAAGGAATTATTTTCCTTCTGGGGAACATGGACTTCCCTATTCCCATCCCCCTAACCTACTCCCACCATCCCCCTAACCCATGCCCTACCCAATTTCCTCACTGAAGGTAACTGTTTTTTCTCTCTCTCTTCTCTCTTCTCCTCTCCTCTCCTCTCCTCTCCTCTCCTCTCCTCTCCTCTCCTCTCCTCTCCTCTCCTCTCCTCTCCTCTCCTCTCCTCTCCCCTCCCTCCCTTTCTTCCTCTCTCTCCCTCTCCCACAGACACACATTTAATCATACACATCCCGTCCCATTAGAATGGAGAACGAACAAACAAATCATCTATTTCTTTGAAACTTGGACTTGACTTAAATTGGATTTTACATTTTGTCAAGGTGATCTTTGTAAAATTAAATAAAACCCATACATGGATATAGTTTTAATTTGAAAATGCTAAAGCTGAAAGACATAATCATGGAATGAAATTATAAAGTATTCAAAATTCTAGGAGTGAACAGAATTTGTTACATATCCCCTTCTATACAGGTATTAGCACTAAATTCATTCATTTATTGATTGACTGACTCATTCAGTTGTTAGTTATTGAGAGCCAAGCAAACACTGTACAAGGTGCTGGGGACAAAGCAGACAAGACAGACAAGACCTCAGTCCTCATTTATATATTTATATATGTAAATATATAATGTCAGGTTGTTATAAGTGCTATGAAAACAGAGAAAGCAGGGTAAAGAGAAGACTGACTGACAGGGG